>NC_143155.1:10002177-10183164 GCF_041381405.1 Jatropha curcas
GTACCTTTGTGCAAAGAAGTTTGTTTAACCATCAATGATCCTAACCCGTCTTTGCCAAGTGTGTTTATGGATCCTTTGTAGGAATTTGAAGTATCTATTAATCAAAAGAAGCTACCTGAGAAAGAGGCTTCGGCTTTTAAGGAAAAAGGGAGTGAGGTTCCAAGTTTGAGAGAGCAAAATAGTGAGAAAAGTGAAAAGATAGAAGAGAAAAATGAAAGAGAAGGGGAAAAAGAGGCCAAGAGTGAAAAGAAACGATTAAATGGCCCAATGGTGAGTGAAACACCGAGAGAGAAGAGAAAGAAACAGACTTTGCATGTGAGAGATGGTAGGCCGATCTTGATGATTCGGTTAAAGGAATTTTTGCTTAATTTGCCTAACGTTGACACTTGTACTTTGCCTTCTAGTATAGTTTCTTTGTTGCAGGAGTTTGCTAATGGTGAGAAGAAAGCTGCCTTAGCCAGGGATATGCACTCTAAGGCTAGAGCTAGTATAGATATGGGAAGGAGAAACAAACAGTATGCTGACCGTGTAACCAAGAGAATGAAGAAGCCACTGTTTAAACATGGAGATTGGGTTTGGGTACACTATCGGAAGGAGAGGTTTCCCAACCAACGAAAGTCTAAGTTTGCTGCACGTGGAGATGGTCCATTTCAAGCCTTGAAGCACATCAATAATGTAGCCTATAAGATGGACTCGCTGACGCGGAACCCAATGAAAATAAATTTCATGAACTCTATGACAAGTTTTGGAAGAGATCCAAGATCAAACTAAACCCCTCTCTATGGCACCCAAAGCTTAAAGAAGCAAGAACACCAATAATAGAGAAAAAGAATAAGATAAACGCCACAATTAGATTGATAAGTTTACCTTGATTCTTGATGCAATTAGAAGAATGCAATCTCACACTCTCTAAAAACATGAACACGCCTAAGCATGAAGAAGTAGTCTTTAATTCATTGAATAATTGATTGTTTATAATTACAAAATAACAAGCTATTTATACTAGTCTAAAAGGTCCAGATCCTTAAAGGATTTAGAGTTAGCTAAGGAGTAGGATTTAGCAAATCTAAACCAACTAAGGATAAGACTAACAAAATCATAACAACTTAAGGATTTGGATGTCTAATCCAAATCTACTAAAGATTGACTAAATCTAAACAAAATAAGGCTAATTATTCAAGGGTGGCCGAAATATTGGAGGCCCAACCCATTAACAAAGCAAAAACTCAAAATAAGCTAACTAACTTAATGAGAGGCAGTGACAAGCACGGCCTGGGTGTGCTATTTGGCACGGGCGTGCTTCAATGTAGGAGTTCCCTCGTGAGAGTTAGAGGGAAGCACGGCCAGGGTGTGCTATTTGGCACGGGGGTGCTTCAGAGTCAGAGGGAAGCACGGCCTAGGTGTGCTATTTGGCACGGGGGTGCTTCAAGGTAGTTGTTTTCCTCAGCAAGTCAGACGAGGGCACGGCCTGGGGTGTGCCATCTAGCATGGGCGTGCTAACCAAACATGGTCTAGGCATGTCATGTGTTGGAAATTCAGGTTCCAACTCAACATGTGCTTCCATTAATGTGAGAAACTTAGATGCCCTCCATGCTTCCTTGAGCTTTATGGTTGAGTGGTCTTGATTTCGTATCACTCGCCAAGTGGGAATGGTGTTGCCACATCCTCCATTGTTAATGATTTGTTTCCTTTTAACATGAATGAAGATTTGAGGACAAATCTTTTCGAGGAAAGGGGGAATGATACGGATCCGCCGACACTCAACCATGGAGCTCAAGGGAATATGGGATATAACATGGGAGATCCATTGGTGCTTCCTAAAGGGCTAATTACAAGAAGTCATGCAAAGAGATATGGGCAGCCATGTTCTTATATTCAAGTCCAAATCACACAAGAGCATCATGATGAAGCATTTAACAAGTGTTTTATGGAACTTGAAGACATTCCTAGGCTTCTAATGTTGTTGGTGGCATGTGAAGTTGAAATGGAGGAAAGCACGCCTGCTACAGTGCCCATGCTAATTAGTTTGACTTTGCTACAGTAAATTTGACCTTGCTACAGTGGCCTTGAATTTGCTACAGTTGCTGTTGAATTTGCTACAGTGGCTAGGCGCCAGCATAACTCGCGAGCGCGAGCTTGGCCTGCGTGAGCGCGAGAAGTGCAAAGGAGAGGCAGAGGGTTAGGCAGCGTAACTCGCGAGCGCGAGCTTCACATACGCGAGCGCGACCACATCTTGCGAGCGCGACCTTACCGTGCGCGAGCGCGAGAAGCGCAAACGAAAGGTAGAGAGTTAGGCCGCGCAGCTCGCGAGCGCGAGCCTCACATGCGCGAGCGCGACCAACACTCGAAAGCGCGAACCTACACTGCACGAGCGCGAGAAGCGCAACTCGCGAGGCAGAGAGCTAGTTGGCATAAGTCGCGAGCGCGAACCTACAATGCGCGAGCGTGACTCAAGCCTGTTTTATGTTTTATGCTTTATTTGTTATCTTTGTAACCTAATATGTTTAGGTTTAGTATAAATACTCTCATCTTCATTGTAAAAACAACTTTTGAGATATTGATAAACTTCATTTGTTCAAGCTTTGCTTGTTCTCCTTGCTTAGAGTGATAGTGAGAAATTGCTTCCTCTAATTGCATTAAGAATTAAGGTAAACTTATCAATTCGTTTGTGGCGTTTATCTTGTTCTTTGCTCGATTATTGGTGTTACCGTTTCACTATAAACGTGGGGTGCCATAGAGCGATTAATCTCGATTATTGGTGTTTCCGTTTCAATATAAACGTAGGGTGCCATAGAGGTGAACTTATATCCCATTCCTTTGATTCCCGATCTCGGATCCGTGTCATCGAGGATGGATATAATCATATTAATCCTTGGCAAATTATAAAACAGTATTATCCTGAGGATTGATATTTTGTTCCCACTGATCCTTCAAAACCTCAGGAATATTATCATAATATTTTAATTGATACTGGTTCAGTAAAAATCAAACATACTTTTGATACTAAAAATAAATCTGTCATTTCGTATTCTTCCATTCAAATAAAACGCGTCATCCATCCCAAAGATTGGCCCGTATCTTCCTTATATACTCCAGTAAGATTTAAAGTTTTGCATAAACACAATACTACATATAATTATTTTGATTACAAAGAAGCTTGGGAAAAAGTTTTTTGTATTCAAAATCCAACTACCACCCACTCGTGGTTAGTATATTTTGATCAACATATTAGAACTGATTTAAAAATTCCCAATTGGTTTAAAAAGTGGTGGCAGTCAAGAGGTATCTCTGAGGACATCATTACTCCTGAGATCCTTTCTTTATATCATTACTTTAAATCCCATTATAAACCTAATCCAGGAGAAGTTCATATCCCATCTCTAATGTATTATTGTATGACCTTCTTCACCCCTTGGGTATATCAATGGTATTTTGATTATCAGTATGTCCCAGGAACCCAAATTCCTATGTTAGTAAAAAGACATAAAATCAAATGGTGGGGCTCTTTCAAGAATACCACTACTGAATTAAAAATCAGTCAATGGATACGTAGTAAAACAGCCAGTCCTTCTAAACCAAGTTTAACCTATGCTAACACATTAGCTATTTCAGATCATCCTACATTTGGTATTCAGAAAGCCCAATGTCAAGCTAGGTTAGCTGCAGCTAAAACCCCTGAAGAATATAAACTGATCTGTCAAGAAATGTTTCAACAACTTTCTACCGGTTCAGACCCTCCAGTAAATCCATCATCCAGTAAATCCTCCTCTAAAACCAGTCATAAAGGAAAGACTAAAGTCATTTCCTCTTCGTCTTCAACTGTCTCCATATCTTCTTTTGAAGATAGTGATAATGAAGTATCCACAATAAAAATCAAAAGTAAAGCGCATAAAAAAGCCAAAGAAAGAAAAGAAAAAATAAAGCAAAAAGAAAAAAGAAAAGAAAAAATAAAAAGAAAAGAAAAGAAAAAGGACACATCATCGTCCTCATCTTGTTCTGATTCCATATAAAACAAGGCACAAGGAACCTTATTCCTTGATTTCATTATTTGTCAAACAATAAAGGCCAAGCTACTATTTCCACAGTAGAAGCCAGGTGACTATTTCAACAGTAAAAGACAACATTAAAGATTCGATGGCAGACCAAGAACTGTTCATCCACAGTAAAAAGGCAACAGTAAAGATTCGATGGCAGACCAAGTACTGTTCATCCACAGTAAAAAGCAAATAGTAAAGATTCTTAATTTTTCTATATAAAGGGAGCCTTTCCCCTTTGATACGGATCCGCCATCAATCAACCATGGAGCTCAAGGGAATATGGAGAATAACATGGGAGATTCATTGGTGCTTCCTAAAGGGGTGATTACAAGAGTCATGCAAAGAGATATGGGGGAGCCATGTTCTTATATTCAAGTCCAAATCACACAAGAGCATCATGATGAAGCATTTAACAAGTGTTTTGTGGAACTTGAAGGCATTCCTAGGCTCCTTATGTTGTTAGTGGCATGTGAAGTTGGTGTGCTACAGTTGCACGGCCGTGCCAACTAGCACGCCCCAAACCGTGCAAGCTCCTGACTCTTTAAGGTGAAAAGAGCACGCTGCTACAGTGCCCGTGCTACTGCGCACGCCCGTGCTACAGTGCCGTGTTACTGCGCACGCCCGTGCTACCAGACCGTGCACTCTACTGACTCTCTAAGGGGAGAAAAGCACGCTTTGCTACAGTGCTACAGTGACACGCCCGTGTTAAATAGCACGCCCCAGACCGTGCACTCTACTGACTCTTTAAGGAGAAAAACATGTTGTGCTACAGTACCCCCCCGTGCTACAGTGACACGCCTGTGCTACAGTGACACGCCCGTGCTACTGAACACACCCTAGACCGTGCAACCTACTGACTCTCTAAGTGTGCTACAGTATCACCCTAGAACACACCCTAGACCGTGCAACCTACCGACTCTGGGGTGTGTTCTAGGGTGATACTGTAGCACACTTAGAGAGTTAGTAGGTTGCACGGTCTAGGGTGTGTTCAGTAGCACGGGCGTGTCACTGTAGCACGGGCGTGTCACTGTAGCACGGGGGGGTACTGTAGCACAACATGTTTTTCTCCTTAAAGAGTCGGTAGAGTGCATGGTCTGGGGTGTGCTATTTAACACGGGCGTGTCACTGTAGCATGTCACTGTAGCACTGTAGCAAAGCGTGCTTTTCTCCCCTTAGAGAGTCAGTAGAGTGCACGGTCTGGTAGCACGGGCGTGCGCAGTAACACGGCACTGTAGCACGGGCGTGCGCAGTAGCACGGGCACTGTAGCAGCGTGCTCTTTTCACCTTAAAGAGTCAGGAGCTTGCACGGTTTGGGGCGTGCTAGTTGGCACGGCCGTGCAACTGTAGCACACCAACTTCACATGCCACTAACAACATAAGGAGCCTAGGAATGCCTTCAAGTTCCACAAAACACTTGTTAAATGCTTCATCATGATGCTCTTGTGTGATTTGGACTTGAATATAAGAACATGGCTCCCCCATATCTCTTTGCATGATTCTTGTAATCACCCCTTTAGGAAGCACCAATGAATCTCCCATGTTATTCTCCATATTCCCTTGAGCTCCATGGTTGATTGATGGCGAATCCGTATCACCCTTGTGAAGGCATAACCTAGCATTACGCATAACTTATGATATGGATCAACCATCACTCAACCATGGAGTTCAAGGGAGCAAGGAGAACAACATAGGAGATCCATTAGTGTTTCCTAGTGGGCCAATTACAAGAAGTCAAGCAAAGAGATATGGGGCAGCCATATCCTTATATGTTCAAGCCCAAATTACACAAGAGCTTCATGATGTGGCATTTAACAAGTGTTATGTGGAACTTGAAGGCAAACCTAAGCTTCTTATAATGTTGGAGACATGTGCTGTTGGTGTAGCACACTCTAGTCATGCTAATATGTAAGGGATGTGGGCTTGGACGTGTTCTTATTTCTTGTTGCTTGTTTTGGTCTAATTACTATGTAAGGGATATGGGCTTATAGTGTTTGTTTTAAGTTGTTTTGGGCTAATTTTATATGCATGCAATCTGCCCAATATTAAGTTGTCTATTTTGGGTTGGAAATGATTCTATTTTGTGTGTAATAGTTAGGCCCATGTGTTTTGGCCTTAGGGCAGCCTAGTTAGATACTCTTCTTTAAATTTAGGGTTGTTGAGGCATATAAATAGCCTCCTTAAGATGTAAAACGGGATTTTTTGGCATAATTTGAATCAAAGGCAGAATTGCTCATGCTCTTGCATGTTCTTCTTAATTAGAGTGATTGTGAGAATTTGCTATCCTCTAATTGCATCAAGAATTAAGGTAAGCTTATCAACTCATTGTGGCGTTTATCTTGTTCTTCGCTCGATTATTGGTGTTACCGTTTCCTTATAAACGTGGGGTGCCATAGAGCGTTTTAATCTCGATTATTGGTGTTTCCGTTTCCTTATAAACGTGGGGTGCCATAGAGACGAACTTATATCCCATTCTTTTGATTCCCGATCCCGGATCCTTATCATTTGGTATCAGAGCCAAATCAAAGTTTTGGGGTAAGTTCTGCTATCTTAGTTAGGAATTTGAGTTTTCTTGTTGTTGGATTCATTGTTGTTTATCTTCGTGTTTTCTTTTCATTCTGAGATCTACACATTATCTCTTTAGATCTTGTTGGATCTAGACATTATCTCTTTAGATCTTGTTGGATCTAGACATTATCTCTTTAGATCTTGTTGGATCTAGACAATTTCTCTTTAGATCTTGTTGGATTTAGATAATTTCTCTTTAAATCTTCTTGAATCTAGTATTCTCTTTGTATCTTCTTATTGTTTGCATCATTTTCTAGGTACCCTTTTGACTAATTCAAGATCTATCTTTGATTATTCTTGTTGTTTGCTTGTTTCTTGATATAAAAAAAAAGATCCAGACATTGCAGCCTTAGATCTTACTAATTAGATCATAAAAAAAAAAAAAAGAAAGTCATTGTTAAAGAGAGATAAGTCAAATTGTTGTTAAGGTCATTACCTACTTAAGTTGAATTGGTAGACAAAAAAAATTGTTGGACAACCTACATACTAAGTCAATATCTACCTAGATTGAAATTGGAAGACACAATTGCTGGACAACCTAAAGGCATTTTGACTTGATTTGGAAATTTATTGATAGTCTACCTTACATTCAATTCAAGGATATCATATTTGACTTGATTTGGGATCTTATCTTGAGAAAACACAAAAGTCATTGTTGGACAACCTAAATATTAAGTCATTACCTACCTAAATTGAAATTGGGAGACACAAACCATCCACTTATACCTTGTTAAGGCCTTACCCTACCTAAATTGGGTCACATTTGTGGGTTAAGTGAGGATACAAGCCAAGCACGTCTGCTACAGTAACTTGCTACAGGCACTCAGAAGCAAACTTGCTACAGGAACTCAGAAGCAAACTTGCTACAGTACCTTTAAAAAAAAAAAAATTTTTTTTGGGTTTTCTTTGTTTGCTTGCTTTGATTGGGTAAAATTAATTAGGTCCATATTTGGTTTGCTTTGTAGTAAACTAAATTCATACACTATATCCATAAATTGTCTTTTAAATTCTAGTTTCTATTTCTTGTTTCTGTGCTATCTTTGCTTCATTTATATTGTTAGGGTGTATTTGCTTGTTCCAATCACTCTAATTAATAATCAAGTAGTACATTGTTTTGTTCTTGTGCTACCATTCATTATGTTTGAGTTTTCTTTCTAGAATTGTGCTTACGTTTCTTTTGTTAAGGTTTATTTTCCTTGTGTTCTAAACGTGCTTTGAGATTGATTGGTTGGCCTAAAATTCTGAAGTACAATTGGAGGATTTGCAAGGAGTGATTGAGGAGTGTAAACACGTGAGGGAGTGCTTTATCACTAACTCAAATCTTTTTCGTGTTTTCTATTCTGGAATACTAACCATGAGTTCAGGCACATCTGGAGATGGTAACGGAGATGGAAATCCAATTAGAGATCCTCAACTAAAGTTGTTCATGGAATCTATCCAAGGACAATTTAGAACCTTCAACAATCTCTTTCAAGACATGAGCGAAGAATTGCAAGAGATGAAGGCTTCACAAAGCTCTAATGCCACTAGAGCCCGTCCCCAAGTTAGAATTCAAACCCATGATAATGAGGAAACTGAAGATACTAATCCTAATAAAATTGATGGAGACTTGGAAGCAATCAAAATGAGGATCCCAGAATTCAATGGCAACAACAATGCTGAAGAATACCTTGAATGGGAGAGAAAGGTAGAACAAATCTTTGAATGCCATAATTATTCCCAGGAGAAGAAATCCCATCTTGCAGCTGTGGAGTTCAAAGGATATGCTATGTTTTGGTGGGAACAATTGCTACTAAAAAGAAGAAGTAGGGGGATGCAACCGGTACCACCATGGGAGATCATGAAGGAATTAATGCACCAAAAGTTTGTCCCTGCTCATTACTTTAGGGATTTACACAACAAACTAGCAAGAATGGTGCAAGGAGGGAGGAGTGTGGAAGAGTACTATAAGGAGATGGAGATTTGCATGGCAAGAGCCAAGATTGAGGAAGATGTCCAAATTACCATGTCACGATTCCTTGGAGGTCTAAATAGCGATATTGCTGATGCTTTGGAGATGTATCGCTATGATACACTAGATGAGATGGTAGATATGGCCATGAAGCTAGAAAGGCAGAAAAAGGGAAAGTCTACCAACAAATATTCCAACAATACTTTGGGAACCAAATGGTCCAAAGGAGGAGAGAAGAGAGATTTCAAAGGTCCTAGTTTCCAAAGAACGGAATCAGTTTCGAAAGGTAAAGAGGTTGCCCAAACTACATTCAAAGGAAACAAAGGTACTTCTAACTCTATCAACCCTGCTAGAGAAATTAAATGCTTTAAGTGTTTAGGAAAAGGGCATATTGCATCTCAATGTCCTAATAAAAGGGTTATGATTGTTAGGGAAGATGGAAATGTTAGTTCTGAATCCGAATGTAGTGATTGTGATGATATGCCTCATTTGCATGATGTTGATAATGATAATTCAGATGAGGATGAGCATAACTTGTTGTTTGCTGAACGTGGAGAATCTCTGGTTGTTAGGCGAGTTTTGAATATGCATGTTAAGGAGGAGAGCCTTGAACAATGTGAGAACATATTTCACACTAGATGCTTGATACATGGAAAAGTATGCTTGCTTATTATTGATGGGGGTAGTTGCACTAATGTTGCTAGTGTGAGTATGGTGAATAAGTTGAATTTGGCATGTCTTAAACATCCTAAACCTTATAGATTACAATGGTTGAATGATGGTGGAGAGGTGAAGGTCACACGCCAGGTGCTTGTGCCATTCTCCATTGGATGGTACAAAGATGAGATTTTGTGTGATGTAGTACCGATGCAGGCAGGCCATCTATTGTTGGGAAGGCCATGGCAATATGATCGAAAGGCACTACATGATGGGTTCTTTAACCGATACTCTTTGGTTCATAAGGGGAAGAAGGTGACTCTTGTTCCATTATCACCTCAAGAAGTGTACACCGATCAGAAGAAAATATTTGAGAGAGAGAGAGAAACTTCAGCTTTGAGGGAAAATGAGAGTGAGACATCCAGTTCGAGAGAACAAAAGAGTATTAAAAGAGAGGTTGAAAAGAAAGAGGCCACAAAAGATACCAAACAGATTATTGGCCCAAAAGTGAGTGAAACACAAAGAGGGGAGAGAAAGAAACACACTTTTTATGCGAGAGCTAGAGAGGTTAAGTGTGCCATAGCCTTGAGGCAACCCGTGTTGCTTCTTAGGTTCAAGGAAATTTTGTTTTCTAACGCTGACACTAATCTTGATGGTTTACCTCCTGTGTTTGTTTCTATGTTACAGGAATTCACTGATGTTTTTCCAGAGGAGCTACTTAGTGGATTACCGCCTTTGAGAGGGATAGAACATCAGATTGATTTCATTCCTGGCTCCACCATTCCAAATCGACCAGCCTATCGAAGCAATCCAACGGAGACAAAGGAGTTGCAGAGGCAAGTTGATGAGCTTATGGAGAAAGGATTGGTGCGAGAGAGCATGAGTCCTTGTGCCGTTCCAGTACTTTTAGTACCTAAAAAGGATGGTGATATGGATCCATTGGTGCTTCCTAGTGGGCTTGGATGTGTTCTTATCCCTTGTTGCTTGTTTTGGTCTAATTAATATGTAAGGGATATGGGCTCATAGTGTTTATTTAAGTTGTTTTGGGTTGATTTTATGATGCATGCAATCTGCCCAATATCAAGTTATTTGTTTTGGGCTGGAAATGACTTTATTTTGTGTTTTAGAGTTAAGCCCATGTGTTTTGGCCCTAGGGCAGCCTAGTTAGATGCTCTTCTTTAGGGTTATGTTTGTTTAAGGCATATAAATAGCCTCCTTAAGATGTAAAACGAGATTTTGGCATAATTTGAATCAAAGGCAGAATTGCTCATGCTCTTGCATGTTCTTCTTAATTAGAGTGATTGTGAGAATTTGCTATCCTCTAATTGCATCAAGAATTAAGGTAAACTTATCAATTCATTTGTGGCGTTTATCTTGTTCTTTGCTCGATTATTGGTGTTACCGTTTCCTTATAAACGTGGAGTGCCATAGAGCGTTTTAATCTCGATTATTGGTGTTTCCGTTTCCTTATAAACGAGGGGTGCCATAGAGGCGAACTTATATCCCATTCCTTTGATTGCCGATCCCGGATCCGTGTCATTTGGTATCAGAGCCAAATCAAAGTTTTGGGGTAAGTTCTGTTATCTTAGTTAGGAATTTGAGTTTTCTTGTTGTTGGATTCATTGTTGTTTATCTTCGTGTTACATTATCTCTTTAGATCTTGTTGGATCTAGACATTATCTCTTTAGATCTTGTTGGATCTAAACATTTTCTCTTTAGATCTTGTTGGATCTAGACATTATCTCTTTAGATCTTGTTGGATCTAGACAATTTCTCTTTAGATTTTGTTGGATTTAGATAATTTCTCTTTAAATCTTCTTGAATCTAGTTTTCTTTTTGTATCTTCTTATTGTTTGCATCATTTTCTAGTTACCCTTTTGACTAATTCAAGATCTATCTTTGAATATTCTTGTTGTTTGCTTGTTTCTTGATTAAAAAAAAAAAAAAAGGTCATTGATAAAGAGAGATAAGTCAGAATTTGTTAAGGTCATTACCTACTTAAGTTGAATTGGGAGACACAAAATTGTTGGACAACCTACATACTAAGTCAATATCTACCTAGATTGAAATTGGAAGACACAATTGCTGGACAACCTAAAGGCATTTTGACTTGATTTGGAAATTTATTGATAGTCTATCTTACATTCAATTGAAGGATATTATATTTTGACTTGATTTGGGATCTTATCTTGAGAAAACACAAAATTCATTGTTGGACCACCTAAATATTAATTCATTACCTACCTAAATTGAATTGGGAGACACAAACCATCCACTTATACCTTGTTAAGCCCTTACCCTACCTAAATTGGGTCACATTTGTAGGTTAAGTGAGGATATAAGTCAAAAACGTGTGCTACAGTAACTTGCTACAGTAACTCAGAAGCAAACTTGCTACAGTACCTTTAAAAAAAATTTTTTTTTTTGGGTTTTTCTTTGTTTGCTTGCTTTGATTGGGTAGAATTAATTAGGTCCATATTTGGTTTGCTTTGTAGTGAACTAAATTCATGCAATATATCCAGAAATTGTCTTTCTAATTCTAGTTTCTATTTCTTGTTTTTGTGCTATCTTTGCTTCATTTATATTGTTAGGGTGTATTTGCTTGTTCCAACACTCTAATTAATAATCAAGTAGTACATTGTTTTGTTCTTGTGCTACCATTCATTTTGTTTGAGTTTTCTTTCTAGAATTGTGCTTACGTTTCTTTTGTTAAGGTTTATTTTCCTTGTGTTCTAAACGTGCTTTGAGATTGATTGGTTGGCCTGAAATTCTGAAGTACAATTGGAGGATTTGCATGGAGTGATTAAAGAGTGTAAACACGTGAGGGAGTGCTTTATCACTGACTCAAATGTTTTTGTGATTTCTATTTTGAACACTAACCATGAGTGCAGGCACATTTGGAGATAATAGTGGGGAGGGAAGTCAAATGGAGGATCCCCAGTTGAAACTTGTAATGGAGTCAATCCTAGGACAGTTTAGAACTTTCAACAATTCTGTCCAAGATATGAGAAAGGAGTTGCAGGAGTTTAAAGCTGCCCAACGCTCTAATACAAGAAGAGCTCGACCTAGTGGTACACCAACTAGATTTCAAACTCATGAAGAGAAGAAGGTCGATAATCCTGATCGTTACTTTAAGGATTTGAATAATGAGTTAGGAAGGGTGCAGGGAAGGAAGAATGTGAATTACCTCAATAGATATTCATCCACAAAGGAAGAGCGGAAGACCATTCTAACACCAGTTTGGTCAAAGGAGGTATATGTAGATCAATGTAAAAATGAAAGTATGAGACTTCATGTTGAAAATAAAGAAAAAGAGTGTAAAAATAAAATGAGTGAAAATATACTGAGTGCAAATAAAAAGAAAGAGGGAAAAGAAAAAGAAAAAAATGTGAGTTTGATAGCTAGAGCAAGTAAGGATACACATGCTTTGTACCACAATCAGCCTATACTTGTACCTTTGTGTAAGGGACCTTATTTCACCACTAATGATCTTAACTCATCCTTGCCAGAAGAGTTTGTTGATCTTTTGCAGGACTTTGAACATGTGGTTCCAGAAGAGATTGCCCAATCTTCATGTGAGGGTGGAAAGGTGGTTCTTGCACCATTGACACCTCAAGAAGTGAATATTGATCAGAAAAAGTTGCTTGAGAGAGAGAAAGAGGAGTTCACTGATGTCTTTCTTGAAGAGTTGCCTAGTGGATTACCACCTTTGAGAGGGATAGAACATCAAATCGATTTCATTTTTGGCTCCACCATTCCAAATCAACCAGTCAATAGAAGCAATCCAATGGAGACAAAGGTGTTGCAAAGGCATATTCAGGTTGTAGCAAACAATGGAGTTCAATACGGTCTAAAAAGGAGAAGAAGAGTAAAGAAAAGGGCATGGATTCTAAGGAGAAGTGGACTGATCCTAGCAAGCAAAAGGATACCTCAACTTTTAACTAAGATTCGAGGACGAATTTTTTTGAGGAAAGGGGGAATGATATGGATCCATTGGTGCTTCCTAGTGGGCTTGGATGTGTTCTTATCCCTTGTTGCTTGTTTTGGTCTAATTAATATGTAAGGGATATGGGCTCATAGTGTTTATTTAAGTTGTTTTGGGTTGATTTTATGATGCATGCAATCTGCCCAATATCAAGTTATTTGTTTTGGGCTGGAAATGACTTTATTTTGTGTTTTAGAGTTAAGCCCATGTGTTTTGGCCCTAGGGCAGCCTAGTTAGATGCTCTTCTTTAGGGTTATGTTTGTTTAAGGCATATAAATAGCCTCCTTAAGATGTAAAACGAGATTTTGGCATAATTTGAATCAAAGACAGATTGTTCATGCTCTTGCATGTTCTTCTTGATTAGAGTGATTGTGAGAATTTGCTATCCTCTAATTGCATCAAGAATTAAGGTAAACTTATCAATTCATTTGTGGCGTTTATCTTGTTCTTTGCTCGATTATTGGTGTTACCATTTCCTTATAAACGTGGGGTGCCATAGAGCGTTTTAATCTCGATTATTGGTGTTTCCGTTTCCTTATAAACGAGGGGTGCCATAGAGGTGAACTTATATCCCATTCCTTTGATTGCCGATCCCGGATCCGTGTCAGATGGTACATGGCGAATGTGTATTGACTGCAGGGCGGTCAACAAAATCACTGTAAAGTATAGACACCCTATGATACGGATCCACTACCACCAACCACCTATGGAGCTCAAGGAAACAAGGACCACAACAATGGCAATCCATTAGCACTTCCTAATGGACCAATTACAAGGAGCCGTGCAAAGAAGTATGGAGCAACCATGTCTTTATATATTCAAGAACAAATCACACAAGAGCTCCATGACCTTGCTTTCAACAAGTGCTATGAAGAACTTGAAGGAACACCTAAGTTTCTCACATTAATAGAAGCACAAGTTGAATGGGAACCATGTTTGGATAGCACGCCCATGCAAGGTGGCACACCCCAGGCCGTGCAAGCTCACTGCATCTCCTTTGCGCTTCTCGCGCTCGCGCAGTGAAGGTTCGCGCTCGCGAAGTGTCGCTCGCGCTCGCGCATGTTGGAATCGCGCTCGTGACTTGCGCTGCCTAACTCTCTGCCTCTCCTTTGCGCTTCTCGCGCTCGCGCACGGTAGAATCGCGCTCGCGAGGTGTGGACGCGCTCGCGTATGTGAAGCTCGCGCTCGCGAAGGAAGCTAGTTAGCTTATTTTGTGTTTTTTTTTGCTTTGTTAATGGGTTGGGCCTCCAATATTTCGGCCACCCTTGATTAATTAGCCTTATTTTGTTTAGATTTAGTCAATCTTTAGTAGATTTGGAATAGATATCCAAGTCCTTAAGTTATTATGATTTTTTAGTCAACTCCTTAGTTGGTTTAGATTTGCTAAATCCTACTCCTTAGCTAACTCTAAATCCTCTAAGGATCTGGACCTCTTAGATTAGTATAAATAGCTTGTTATTTTGTAATTTTCAATAATCAACAATTAATGAATTAAAGACTATTTCTTCATGCTTAGGCGTGTTCATGTTTTTAGAGAGTGTGAGATTGCATTCTTCTAATTGCATCAAGAATCAAGGTAAACTTATCAATTCTTTGTGGCGTTTATCTTATTCTTTTACTCTATTATTGGTGTTCTCGCTTCTTTAAGCTTTGGGTGCCATAGAGGGGAATTTATTCTAGATCTTTGATCTATTCCAAAACTTGTCATTGAGTTCATGAAATTTATTTTCATTGGGTTCCGCGTCAGTTTGGTATCAGAGCCAAAGATTAAGGTAAATTCTTATTTATCTTAGCATGTGAGCATGGAGCATTTGATAAGTTCTATAGACATGATGGATATTTGTTTAAGAACAACAAACTTTGTGTGCCAAAATGTTCTATGCGTGAATTGCTTGTGATTGAATCTCATAATGGGGGATTGATGGGACACTTTGGGGTGCATAAGACTTATGATATGTTGAATGAACACTTTTATTGGCCTCATATGATTAAAGATGTAGAAAGGGTTTGTAACTCTTGTATTACTTGTAAACAGGCCAAATCTAAGTCTATGCCTCATGGATTATACATGCCTTTACCTGTTCCTAGTTCTCCTTGGATTGATATATCTATGGACTTTGTACTTGGATTACCTAGGACTAAACGTGGTAAAGATAGCATATTTGTTGTTGTTGATAGATTTAGCAAGATGGCTCATTTTATTCCCTGTCATAAAACTGATGATGCCAATAATGTTGCTGAATTATTCTTTAAAGAAGTGGTAAGATTGCATGGGGTACCAAGGACTATAGTTTCTGATAGGGATGCAAAGTTCCTTTCACACTTTTGGAGAGTTTTGTTGATACGGATCCACTACCACCAACCACCTATGGAGCTCAAGGAAACAAGGACCACAACAATGGCAATCCATTAGCACTTCCTAGTGGACCAATTACAAGGAGCCGTGCAAAGAAGTATGGAGCAACCATGTCCTTATACATTCAAGAACAAATCACACAAGAGCTCCATGACCTTGCTTTCAACAAGTGCTATGAAGAACTTGGAGGAATACCTAAGTTTCTCACATTATTAGAAGCACAAGTTGAGTGGGAACCATGTTTGGATAACACGCCCGTGCAAGGTGGCACACCCCAAGACCGTGCAAGCCTCTGACTTGCCAAGGAAGACCAAGTTGCATGAAGCACGCCCGTGCCAGCTAGCACGCCCCAGGCCGTGCACCTCACTGCCTCTCCTTTGCGCTTCTCGCGCTCGCGCAGTGAAGGTTCGCGCTCGCGAGAGTCGCTCGCGCTCGCGCATGTTGGAATCGCGCTCGCGAGTTGCGCTGCCTAACTCTTTGCCTCTCACGAGGGAACTCCTACATTGAAGCACGCCCGTGCCAAATAGCACACCCTGGCCGTGCTTCCCTCTGCCACTCATTTAGTTAGTTAGCTTATTTTGGGTTTTTACTTTGTTAATGGGTTGGGCCTCCAATATTTCGGCCACCCTTGATTAATTAGCCTTATTTTGTTTAGATTTAGTCAGTCTTTAGTAGATTTGGATTAGATATCCAAATCCTTATGTTGTTATGATTTTATTAGTCTTATCCTTAATTGGTTTAGATTTGCTAAATCCTACTCCTTAGCTAACTCTAAATCCTTTAAGGATCTGGACCTCTTAGATTAGTATAAATAGCTTGTTATTTTGTAATTAATCAACAATTAATGAATTAAAGACTATTTCTTCATGCTTAGGCGTGTTCATGTTTTTAGAGAGTGTGAGATTGCATTCTTCTAATTGCATCAAGAATCAAGGTAAACTTATCAATTCTTTGTGGCGTTTATCTTATTCTTTTACTCTATTATTGGTGTTCTTGCTTCTTTTAAGCATTGGGTGCCATAGAGGGGAATTTATTTAGATCTTGGATCTCTTCCAAAACTTGTCATTGAGTTCATGAAATTTATTTTCATTGGGTTCTGCGTCAGTTTGGTATCAGAGCCAAAGATTAAGGTAAATTCTTATTTATCTTAGCTCTAGGATCTGTGTTTATTTGTTTTCTTATTCTTATTGTTCTTGTGTTTGTTTTCTTCTTCATCTTATTTCTTTTGTGTTTGTTTTCTTGTTTGATTGTTTCAATTCGTTTTTGCTTCAATTTAATTTAGTAATTTTGTGCTTGTTTCAATTCTGGAAGTTTAGATCTTAGATCTTGTTGCTAAAAAAAAAAAAAAAAAAAAAAAAATTTCGTCCACCATTGAAATTTGTTTGTGTGGATCTTGTTTTGTTCCTGAATCCAAGGGATTTGATCCTAATTCAAAGGGATTTTACCTTATTTTGTGGGATTTTGCCATATTTTGTGAGATTATTCCTAATCCTTAGGAGATTTGACCGTATCTAGTGGGATTGTGCCTAATCCTAAGGGATTTGACCATATTTTATGGGATTTAGTTTATCCACTATAATCTTGTGATAAAATCCAATCTTAACTACTTGTGGATAAGATAACAAAAAAATTAGTTGACCATATCTATTGAGATTAAGCAAATCTACTACAATCCTTGTCAAATCTAAGAATCCTACTTAATTTGGGTTGCATTAAAAGGGACACAAGACAGCACGCCCGTGCTTCACCTCAAGCATACCCGTGCATGTTTTCTGACTTCCACTAGTTGGACTAGGCCCTCAACGCACGCCCGTGCTCCATCCAGCACGCCCGTGCACGGTTCTGACCTTAATTAAAATATTGTTTTCTTTTATTTTTTCTTTGATTGCTTGCTTTGTTTTAGGTAGAATTATTAGGTCCATATTTGGTTTACTTTGTAGTAAGCTAAATTCATACATTATATCCAGTAATTGTCTTTTAAATTCTAGTTTCTTTATTTTTGTTTAAACTTTCTATTGCTTCTATTACATTGTTAGGGTGTGTTTGCTTGTTCACTACACTCTAATTGATCATTAAAGTAGTGCATTGTTTATGTTCTTGTGCTACTGTCCATATCGTTTTGAGTCTTCTTTCTAGATTTTGTGCTTGCTTTTCATTGTTAAGTTTTATTCCTTGATTCTAAACGTGATCTTTGAGTTGGTTGGTTGAACTAAGATTCTGAAGTTCAATTGGAAGAATTGCAAGGAGTGATTCAAGAGTGTAAACACGTGAGGGAGTGGATTACCATTAACTCAAATCTTCTTGTGTTTTCTTTTGAATACAAACCATGAGTACAGGCAAATCTGGAGATGGTAATGATGGAATTCCAATTAAAGATCCTAATTAAAACTCTTCATGGAAGCAATTCAAGGACAGTTTAGAACCTTCAATAATCTTGTCCAAGACATGAGGGAGGAATTGCAAGAGATAAAGGCTTCACAAAGCTCTAATACAACTAAAACTCGTCCACAAACTAGATTTCAAGACCATGATGATGAAGAGAGTGAAGAGACCAATCCTAATAAACTTGATGGGGACTTGGGATCAATTAAGATGAGGATTCCAGAATTCAAAGGCAACAACAATGCTGAAGAATTCCTTGAATGGGAGAGAAAGGTAGAACAAATCTTTGAATGCCATAACTATTCTCAAGAAAAGAAATCCCATCTTGCTGCTGTTGAATTCAAAGGTTATGCCATGTTTTGGTGGGAACAATTGCTGTTGTAAAGAAGAAGGAAAGGATTACGACCCGTACCACCATGGGAGATCATGAAAGAGCTAATGCACCAAAAATTTGTCCCTACTCATTACTTTAGGGATTTACATAACAAATTAGCTAGAATGGTGCAAGGAGGAAGGAGTGTTGAAGAATACTACAAGGAGATGGAGATTTGCATGGCAAGAGCCAAGATTGAAGAGGAGGAGCAAATTACCATGTCACGTTTCCTAGGGGGTCTCAATAAAGACATTGCTGATGCTTTAGAGATGTATAGGTATGAAAGCTTAGAGGAGATGGTAGATATGGCCATGAAACTTGAAAGACAGAAAAAGGGAAGATCCAACACCAACAAGTATTCCAACAACACATGGGGATCTAAATGGTCTAAAGAAGGTGAGAAGAAGGAATTTAGAGGTTCAAATTCTCAAAGGACAGATTCAACTTCAAAGGGTAAAGAAACTGTCCAAACTCCATTTAAAAGCAACAAAGGTACTTCTAACTCTACAACCCCTTCTAGAGAAATTAAATGCTTTAAATGTTTGGGGAAAGGGCATTATGCATCTCAATGTCCTAATAAAAGAGTTATGATTGCTAAAGATGATGGGAATATTAGTTCTGAATCTGAATGTAGTGATTATGATGATATGCCTAATTTAGATGATGATAATGATGATTCAGAAAATTTAATACTTCCTGAACATGGAGAAGCTTTGGTTGCTAGACGTGCTTTGAACATGCATGTAAAAGAAGAAAGCCTTGAGCAACGTGAGAATATATTTCACACTAGATGTTTGATTAGTGGGAAAGTGTGTACTCTTATTGTTGATGGGGGTAGTTGCACTAATGTTGCTAGTGTAAACATGGTAAACAAACTGAACTTAACTTGTCTCAAGCATCCTAAGCCTTATAGGTTACAATGGTTAAATGATTGTGGGGAGGAGAAAGTAACTAAACAGGTACTTGTGCCATTTTCTATTGGATGGTATGAAGATGAGATTTTATGTGACATAGTATCTATGCAAGCTGGACATCTATTGTTGGGAAGACCATGGCAATATGATAGAAGAGCACTTCATGATGGATTCCACAATCGATACTCTTTGATTCATAAGGGGAAAAAGGTGGTTCTTGTACCTTTATCACCTCAAGAGGTTTATGAAGACCAAAGAAAGATAGTTGAGAGAGAGAGAGAGGTTTCGGCTTTGAGAAAAAAAGAGAGTGAGAATCTGAGATTGAGAGAACAAAAGAGAGAAAAGAATAAGGATGAGGGAAAAGAGGCCACAAAAATAACAAAACAAATTAATGGCCCAACTGTGAGTGAAAAACAAAGAGAGGAGAAAAAGAAACAGACTTTTTTTGCAAGAGTTAGAGAGGTTAAATGTGCTATTGCCTTGGAGAAGCCCATATTGCTTCTAAGGTACAAAGAGGTTTTATTTGCTGAAACTAACACTAACCTTGATAGTTTGCCTTCTATGTTTGTTTCTATGTTGCAGGAATTTGATGATGTCTTTCCTAGTGAATTACCAAGTGGTTTACCACCTTTAAGAGGAATAGAACATCAAATTGACTTCATTCCTGGATCCACCATTCCAAATAGGCCTGCCTATAGAAGCAATCCAATGGAAACAAAGGAGTTGCAAAGGCAAGTGGATGAACTTATGGAGAAAGGTTTGGTGAGAGAAAGTATGAGCCCGTGTGCCGTTCCCGTGCTTCTAGTACCTAAAAAGGATGGAACATGGCGCATGTGTGTTGATTGTAGAGCGGTCAACAAAATCACAGTAAAGTATAGACACCCTATCCCTAGACTTGATGATATGTTAGATGAATTGCATGGGGCAACTTACTTTACTAAAATTGATTTAATGAGTGGTTACCATCAAATTAGAATGCAACTAGGTGATGAATGGAAAACTGCTTTTAAAACTAAGTATGGTTTGTATGAATGGTTAGTTATGCCTTTTGGACTATCTAATGCACCTAGTACTTTTATGAGGCTTATGAACCATGTATTGCGTGCCTTCTTAGGAAAGTTTGTGGTTGTATACTTTGATGATATACTCATCTATAGCAAGTCTCTTAATGATCATATTGAGCATGTTAGGATAGTGTTACAAACTTTGAGGACAGAAAAGTTGTATGCTAAACTTAACAAATGCACATTTTGTATAGATAGACTTGTATTTCTTGGTTTTATTGTGAGTGCACAGGGTATTGAAGTAGATGAGGAGAAAGTAAAAGCTATCAAAGAATGGCCAACTCCCAAATCAGTTTCTGAAGTTAGGAGTTTTCATGGGTTGGCAAGCTTCTATAGAAGGTTTGTTAAAGATTTCTCTTCAATTGCAGCACCACTAACAGAAATTATCAAAAAGGAAGTTGGGTTTAAGTGGGGAGAAGAACAACAAAGGGCATTCGAAACACTAAAAGGGAAGTTAACTTCTACACCTATACTTTCTTTGCCTAATTTTGATAATACTTTTGAGATTGAGTGTGATGCTTCTGGAGTGGGAATTGGGGCTGTCCTAATGCAAGAAAAGAAGCCAATTGCCTACTTTAGTGAGAAGTTGAATGGAGCACAACTCAACTATTCAACCTATGACAAAGAGCTTTATGCCTTGGTAAGAACTTTACATGTTTGGCAACACTACTTATTACCTAAAGAGTTTGTCATCCATACTGACCATGAGGCCCTAAAACACTTGAAGGGTCAAGGTAAGCTCAATAAAAGACATGGTAAGTGGGTTGAATTTATTGAACAATTTCCATATGTGATTAAATACAAGCATGGAAAAGACAATGTTGTTGCTGATGCATTATCAAGAAGATATACTCTAATTACTGCTCTTAGCTCTAAATTGCTTGGATTTGAGTATGTTAAAGACTTGTATGTGAATGATTCTGATTTTGGCAACATATATGTAGCATGTGAGCATGGAGCATTTGATAAGTTCTATAGACATGATGGATATTTGTTTAAGAACAACAAACTTTGTGTGCCAAAATGTTCTATGCGTGAATTGCTTGTGATTGAATCTCATAGTGGGGGATTGATGGGACACTTTGGGGTGCATAAGACTTATGATATGTTGAATGAACACTTTTATTGGCCTCATATGATTAAAGATGTAGAAAGGGTTTGTAACTCTTGTATTACTTGTAAACAGGCCAAATCTAAGTCTATGCCTCATGGATTATACATGCCTTTACCTGTTCCTAGTTCTCCTTGGATTGATATATCTATGGACTTTGTACTTGGATTACCTAGGACTAAACGTGGTAAAGATAGCATATTTCTTGTTGTTGATAGATTTAGCAAGATGGCTCATTTTATTCCCTGTCATAAAACTGATGATGCCAATAATGTTGCTGAATTATTCTTTAAAGAAGTGGTAAGATTGCATGGGGTACCAAGGACTATAGTTTCTGATAGGGATGCAAAGTTCCTTTCACACTTTTGGAGAGTTTTGTGGGGTAAACTTGGAACTAAATTACTTTATTCTACAACTTGTCATCCACAAACAGATGGACAAACTGAAGTTGTGAATAGAACTTTAGGAACATTGCTTCGTGCTATTGTGGGTAAGAACTTGAAAACTTGGGAAGATTGTTTGCCATTCATTGAGTTTGCATATAATCGTAGCATACATTCTACCTCAGGTTTTAGCCCATTTGAACTTGTTTACGGCTTTAATCCACTAACTGTATTAGATCTTGTTCCTTTACCTTTGAATGAACTTTCTAATCTAGATGGTGAGAAAAAGGCAGAATTGGTGAAGTCTTTACATGAGAAGGCTAGAGCCAACATAGAAAAGAGGAACAAGCAATATGCTAATCAAGCCAACAAGGGCAGGAAGAAGTTAGTACTTATGCCAGGTGATTGGGTTTGGATACACTTTCGCAAGGAAAGATTTCCCAACCAAAGGAAGAGTAAGCTAGATGCACGTGGAGATGGTCCATTCCAAGTCTTAGAGCGCATCAATGACAATGCCTACAAAATAGACTTACCAGGTGAGTATGGTGTTTCTGCAACTTTTAATATTAGTGATTTGTCTCCCTTTGACATGGATGCAGATTTAAGGACAAATCTTTTTAAAGAAGGGGGGGATGATACGGATCCACTACCACCAACCACCTATGGAGCTCAAGGAAACAAGGACCACAACAATGGCAATCCATTAGCACTTCCTAGTGGACCAATTACAAGGAGCCGTGCAAAGAAGTATGGAGCAACCATGTCCTTATACATTCAAGAACAAATCACACAAGAGCTCCATGACCTTGCTTTCAACAAGTGCTATGAAGAACTTGGAGGAATACCTAAGTTTCTCACATTATTAGAAGCACAAGTTGAGTGGGAACCATGTTTGGATAACACGCCCGTGCAAGGTGGCACACCCCAAGACCGTGCAAGCCTCTGACTTGCCAAGGAAGACCAAGTTGCATGAAGCACGCCCGTGCCAGCTAGCACGCCCCAGGCCGTGCACCTCACTGCCTCTCCTTTGCGCTTCTCGCGCTCGCGCAGTGAAGGTTCGCGCTCGCGAGTGTCGCTCGCGCTCGCGCATGTTGGAATCGCGCTCGCGAGTTGCGCTGCCTAACTCTTTGCCTCTCACGAGGGAACTCCTACATTGAAGCACGCCCGTGCCAAATAGCACACCCTGACCGTGCTTCCCTCTGCCACTCATTTAGTTAGTTAGCTTATTTTGGGTTTTTGCTTTGTTAATGGGTTGGGCCTCCAATATTTCGGCCACCCTTGATTAATTAGCCTTATTTTGTTTAGATTTAGTCAGTCTTTAGTAGATTTGGATTAGATATCCAAATCCTTATGTTGTTATGATTTTATTAGTCTTATCCTTAATTGGTTTAGATTTGCTAAATCCTACTCCTTAGCTAACTCTAAATCCTTTAAGGATCTGGACCTCTTAGATTAGTATAAATAGCTTGTTATTTTGTAATTAATCAACAATTAATGAATTAAAGACTATTTCTTCATGCTTAGGCGTGTTCATGTTTTTAGAGAGTGTGAGATTGCATTCTTCTAATTGCATCAAGAATCAAGGTAAACTTATCAATTCTTTGTGGCGTTTATCTTATTCTTTTACTCTATTATTGGTGTTCTTGCTTCTTTTAAGCATTGGGTGCCATAGAGGGGAATTTATTTAGATCTTGGATCTCTTCCAAAACTTGTCATTGAGTTCATGAAATTTATTTTCATTGGGTTCCGCGTCATTTGTGGGGTAAACTTGGAACTAAATTACTTTATTCTACAACTTGTCATCCACAAACAGATGGACAAACTGAAGTGGTGAATAGAACTGATAAGGAACCGGGATCGGCAATCAAAGGAATGAGATGTAAGTTCGCCTCTATGGCACCCCACGTTTATAATGAAACGGAAACACCAATAATCGAGATTAAAACGCTCTATGGCACCCCACGTTTATAATGAAACGGTAACACCAATAATCGAGCAAAGAACAAGATAAACGCCACAAACGAATTGATAAGTTTACCTTAATTCCTGATGCAATTAGAGGATAGCAAATTCTCACAATCACTCTAATTAAGAAGAACATGCAAGAGCATGAACAATTCTGCCTTAGATTCAATTTATGCCAAAAAATCTCGTTTTACATCTTAAGGAGGCTATTTATATGCCTTAAACAAACATAACCCTAAAGAAGAGCATCTAACTAGGCTGCCCTAGGGCCAAAACACATGGGCCTAACTAGTACACACAAAATAGAATGATTTCCAACCCAAAATAGACAACTTAATGTTGGGCAGATTGCATGCATCATAAAACCAACCCAAAACAACTTAAATAAATACTATAAGCCCACATCCCTTATTAATTAGACTAAAACAAGCAAGAAAGAATAAGAACACGTTCAAGCCCACATCATGAAGCTCTTGTGTAATTTGGGCTTGAACAAATAAGGATATGGCTGCCCCCATATCGATTGGCATGGCTCCATGTAATTGTCCCATTAAGAAGCACCAATGGATTCGTATCATTCCCCCTTTCCTCAAAAAGATTCGTCCTCGAATCTTAGTTAAAAGTTGAGGTATCCTTTTGCTAGCTAGGATCAGACCACTTTTCCTTAGAATCCATGTCTTTTTCTTTAATCTTCCTTTCCTTTTTAGACTGTATTGTACTCCATTGGTTGCTAGAACCTGATTATGCCTTTGCAACTCCTTTATCTCCATTGGATTGCTTCTATTGACTGGTTGATTTGGAATGGTGGAGCCAAAAATGAAATCGATTTGATGTTCTATCCCTCTCAAAGGTGGCAATCCACTAGGCAACTCTTCAAGAAAGACATCAGTGAACTCCTCTTTCTCTCTCTCAAGCAACTTTTTCTGATCAATATTCACTTCTTGAGGTGTCAATGGTGCAAGAACCACC
Source organism: Jatropha curcas (assembly GCF_041381405.1). Taxonomy (NCBI): domain Eukaryota; kingdom Viridiplantae; phylum Streptophyta; class Magnoliopsida; order Malpighiales; family Euphorbiaceae; genus Jatropha; species Jatropha curcas. The sequence goes on from NC_143155.1 coordinate 10,026,890, forward strand.
TTTTCACCCTCACATGAAGATTGGGCAATCTCTTCTGGAACCACATGTTCAAAGTCCTGCAAAAGATCAACAAACACACTTGGCAAGGATGGGTTAAGATCATTAGTGGCCAAATAAGCTCCCTTGCACAAAGGTACAAGTATAGGCAGATTGTTGTACAAAGCATGTTTATCCTCACTTGTCCTAGCTATCAAACTCACATTCTTTTCTTTGTCTTGTCCCTCTTTCTTTTTAAATGCACTCTGTGTATTTTCACTCATTTTATTTTCACTCTCTTTTTCTTTCTTTACAACCTCAAATCTCATACTTTCATTTTTACATTGATTTACAAATACTTCCTTTGACCAAACTGGTGTTAGAATGGTCTTCTGCTTTTCCTTTGTGGATGAATATCTATTGAGGTAATCCACATTCTTCCTTCCCTGCACCCTTCCTAACTCATTATTCAAATCCTTAAAGTAACGATCAGGATTATCGACCTTCTTCTCTTCATGAGTTTGAAATCTAGTTGGTGTACCACTAGGTCGAGCTCTTCTTGTATTAGAGCGTTGAGCAGCGTTAAACTCCTGCAACTCCTTTCTCATATCTTGGACAGAATTGTTGAAAGTTCTAAACTGTCCTAGGATTGACTCCATTACAAGTTTCAACTGGGGATCCTCCATTTGACTTCCCTCCCCACTATTATCTCCGAATGTGCCTGCACTCATGGTTAGTGTTCAAAATAGAAATCACAAAAACATTTGAGTCAGTGATAAAGCACTCCCTCACGTGTTTACACTCTTTAATCACTCCATGCAAATCCTCCAATTGTACTTCAGAATTTCAGGCCAACCAATCAATCTCAAAGCACGTTTAGAACACAAGGAAAATAAACCTTAACAAAAGAAACGTAAGCACAATTCTAGAAAGAAAACTCAAACGAAATGAATGGTAGCACAAGAACAAAACAATGTACTACTTGATTATTAATTAGAGTGTTGGAACAAGCAAATACACCCTAACAATATAAATGACGCAAAGATAGCACACAAACAAGAAATAGAAACTAGAATTTAAAAGACAATTTCTGGATATAATGTATGAATAGTTCACTACAAAGCAAACCAAATATGGACCTAATTAATTCTACCCAATCAAAGCAAGCAAACAAAGAAAACCCAAAAAAAAATTTTTTTTTTTAAGGTACTGTAGCACGGATGCTTCTGAGTTCCTGTAGCAAGTTACTGTAGCAGGCGTGCATGACTTGTATCTTCACTTAACCCACAAATGTGACCCAATTTAGGTAGGGTAAGGCCTTAACAAGGTATAAGTGGATGGTTTGTGTCTCCCAATTTCAATTTAGGTAGGTAATGACTTATTAGTTAGGTTGTCCAACAATGACTTTTGTCTCCCAATTCAACTTAGGTAGGTAATGACCTTAACAACAATTTGACTTATCTCTCTTTAACTTTTTTTTTTTTTTTTATGATCTAATTAGTAAGATCTAAGGCTGCAATGTCCAGATTTCCCTTTTGTTTTTTTTTTTTTATTATTATCAAGAAACAAGCAAACAACAAGAATAATCAAAGATAGATCTTGAATTAGTCAAAAGGGTAACTAGAAAATGATGCAAACAATAAGAAGATAAAAAGAGAAAACTAGATTCAAGAAGATTTAAAGAGAAATTATCTAAATCCAACAAGATCTAAAGAGAAATTGTCTAGATCCAACAAGATCTAAAGAGATAATGTCTAGATCCAATAAGATCTAAAGAGATAATGTGTAGATCTCAGAATGAAAAGAAAACACGAAGATAAACAACAATGAATCCAACAACAAGAAAACTCAAATTCCTAACTAAGATAACAAAACTTACCCCAAAACTTTGATTTGGCTCTGATACCAAATGATAAGGAACCGGGATCGGCAATCAAAGGAATGAGATGTAAGTTCGCCTCTATGGCACCCCACGTTTATAATGAAACGGAAACACCAATAATCGAGATTAAAACGCTCTATGGCACCCCACGTTTATAATGAAACGGTAACACCAATAATCGAGCAAAGAACAAGATAAACGCCACAAACGAATTGATAAGTTTACCTTAATTCCTGATGCAATTAGAGGATAGCAAATTCTCACAATCACTCTAATTAAGAAGAACATGCAAGAGCATGAACAATTCTGCCTTAGATTCAATTTATGCCAAAAAATCTCGTTTTACATCTTAAGGAGGCTATTTATATGCCTTAAACAAACATAACCCTAAAGAAGAGCATCTAACTAGGCTGCCCTAGGGCCAAAACACATGGGCCTAACTAGTACACACAAAATAGAATGATTTCCAACCCAAAATAGACAACTTAATGTTGGGCAGATTGCATGCATCATAAAACCAACCCAAAACAACTTAAATAAATACTATAAGCCCACATCCCTTATTAATTAGACTAAAACAAGCAAGAAAGAATAAGAACACGTTCAAGCCCACATCATGAAGCTCTTGTGTAATTTGGGCTTGAACAAATAAGGATATGGCTGCCCCCATATCGATTGGCATGGCTCCATGTAATTGTCCCATTAAGAAGCACCAATGGATTCGTATCAAGAACTTTAGGAACATTGCTTCGTGCTATTGTGGGTAAGAACTTGAAAACTTGGGAAGATTATTTGCCATTCATTGAGTTTGCATATAATCGTAGCATACATTCTACCTCAGGTTTTAGCCCATTTGAACTTGTTTATGGCTTTAATCCACTAACTGTATTAGATCTTGTTCCTTTACTTTTGAATGAACTTTCTAATCTAGATGGTGAGAAAAAGGCAGAATTGGTGAAGTCTTTACATGAGAAGGCTAGAGCCAACATAGAAAAGAGGAACAAGCAATATGCTAATCAAGCCAACAAGGGCAGGAAGAAGTTAGTACTTATGCCAGGTGATTGGGTTTGGGTACACTTTCGCAAGGAAAGATTTCCCAACCAAAGGAAGAATAAGCTAGATACACGTGGAGATGGGCCATTCCAAGTCTTAGAACGCATCAATGACAATGCCTACAAAATAGACTTACCAGGTGAGTATGGTGTTTCTGCAACTTTTAATATTAGTGATTTGTCTCCCTTTGACATGGATGCAGATTTGAGGACAAATCTTTTTAAAGAAGGGGGGGATGATACGGATCCACTACCACCAACCACCTATGGAGCTCAAGGAAACAAGGACCACAACAATGGCAATCCATTAGCACTTCCTAATGGACCAATTACAAGGAGCCGTGCAAAGAAGTATGGAGCAACCATGTCTTTATATATTCAAGAACAAATCACACAAGAGCTCCATGACCTTGCTTTCAACAAGTGCTATGAAGAACTTGAAGGAACACCTAAGTTTCTCACATTAATAGAAGCACAAGTTGAATGGGAACCATGTTTGGATAGCACGCCCATGCAAGGTGGCACACCCCAGGCCGTGCAAGCTCACTGCATCTCCTTTGCGCTTCTCGCGCTCGCGCAGTGAAGGTTCGCGCTCGCGAAGTGTCGCTCGTGCTCGCGCATGTTGGAATCGCGCTCGCGACTTGCGCTGCCTAACTCTCTGCCTCTCCTTTGCGCTTCTCGCGCTCGCGTACGGTAGAATCGCGCTCGCGAGGTGTGGACGCGCTCGCGTATGTGAAGCTCGCGCTCGCGAAGGAAGCTAGTTAGCTTATTTTGTGTTTTTTTTGCTTTGTTAATGGGTTGGGCCTCCAATATTTCGGCCACCCTTGATTAATTAGCCTTATTTTGTTTAGATTTAGTCAATCTTTAGTAGATTTGGAATAGATATCCAAATCCTTAAGTTATTATGATTTTTTAGTCAACTCCTTAGTTGGTTTAGATTTGCTAAATCCTACTCCTTAGCTAACTCTAAATCCTCTAAGGATCTGGACCTCTTAGATTAGTATAAATAGCTTGTTATTTTGTAATTTTCAATAATCAACAATTAATGAATTAAAGACTATTTCTTCATGCTTAGGCGTGTTCATGTTTTTAGAGAGTGTGAGATTGCATTCTTCTAATTGCATCAAGAATCAAGGTAAACTTATCAATTCTTTGTGGCGTTTATCTTATTCTTTTACTCTATTATTGGTGTTCTCGCTTCTTTAAGCTTTGGGTGCCATAGAGGGGAATTTATTCTAGATCTTTGATCTATTCCAAAACTTGTCATTGAGTTCATGAAATTTATTTTCATTGGGTTCCGCGTCACCCTATTCCTAGACTTGATGACATGTTAGATGAGTTGTGTGGGTCTACTTACTTTACAAAGATCGATTTAATGAGTGGTTATCATCAAATTCGAATGCAACCAGGTGATGAATGGAAAACTGCTTTCAAAACTAAGTATGGTTTGTATGAATGGTTAGTTATGCCTTTTGGATTGTCTAATGCACCTAGTACTTTCATGAGGCTTATGAACCATGTTTTACGTGCTTTCTTAGGAAAATTTGTAGTTGTGTACTTTGATGATATACTTGTTTATAGCAAGTCTCTTAATGATCATGTTGGGTATGTTAGGCTAGTATTACAAGCTTTGAGAACTGAACAATTGTATGCTAAGCTTAAGAAATGCACATTTTGTATAGATAGACTTGTGTTTCTTGGTTTTGTTGTGAGTGCGCAGGGTATAGAGGTGGATGACGAGAAAGTGAAAGCTATCAAGGAATGGCCGACGCCGAAATCAGCTTCGGATGTACGAAGTTTCCATGGGTTGGCAAGTTTCTACCGACGGTTTGTACAAGATTTCTCTTCAATTGCCGCACCACTCACGGAGGTAATTAAGAAGGAAGTTAGGTTCAAGTGGGGCGAGGAACAACAGAAAGCATTTGACATGCTTAAAGGGAAGTTGACATCCGCTCCAATACTTTCTTTACCTAATTTTGAGAACACCTTTGAAATTGAGTGTGATGCTTCTGGTGTAGGTATTGGAGGAGTGCTGATGCAAGAGAAGAAGCCAATTGCCTATTTCAGTGAGAAGTTGAATGGAGCACAACTCAATTACTCGACCTATGACAAGGAGCTATATGCCTTGGTGAGGACTTTGAACGTATGGCAACACTACTTATTACCTAAGGAGTTTGTCATTCACACTGATCACGAAGCCCTAAAACACTTGAACGGTCAAGGTAAGCTCAACAAGCGACATGGTAAGTGGGTTGAGTTCATTGAACAATTCCCTTACGTTATTAAATACAAGCATGGAAAGGATAACATTGTTGCTGATGCATTGTCACGGAGACATGCTTTACTTACTACTCTTAGTTGCTAGGATTCGAGTATGTTAAGGATTTGTATGTGTCTGATTCTGATTTTGGCAATGTGTATTTGGCATGTGAACATGGAGCATTTGACAAATTTTATCGACATGAAGGATATTTGTTTAAGGGCAGTAAACTTTGTGTTCCTAAATGCTCTATGCGTGATTTGCTTGTACTTGAGTCTCATTGTGGGGGATTGATGGGACATTTTGGGGTACATAAGACTTATGACATGTTGAATGAACATTTTTATTGGCCTCATATGCGTAAAGATGTCGAGAAAGTTTGTGATTCTTGTCTTACTTGTAAACAGGCCAAGTCTAAGTCTATGCCTCATGGCTTGTATATGCCTTTACCAGTTCCTAGTTCACCTTGGGTTGACATATCTATGGATTTTGTACTTGGATTACCTAGGACTAGGCATGGTAGAGACAATATATTTGTAGTGGTTGATAGGTTCAGCAAAATGGCTCATTTCATTCCTTGTCATAAAACTGATGATGCTATTTGACGCGGAACCCAATGAAAATAAATTTCATGAACTCAATGACAAGTTTTGGAATAGATCAAAGATCTAGAATAAATCCCCCTCTATGGCACCCAAAGCTTAAAGAAGCGAGAACACCAATAATAGAGTAAAAGAATAAGATAAACGCCACAAAGAATTGATAAGTTTACCTTGATTCTTGATGCAATTAGAAGAATGCAATCTCACACTCTCTAAAAACATGAACACGCCTAAGCATGAAGAAATAGTCTTTAATTCATTAATTGTTGATTATTGAAAATTACAAAATAACAAGCTATTTATACTAATCTAAGAAGTCCAGATCCTTAGAGGATTTAGAGTTAGTTAAGGAGTAGGATTTAGCAAATCTAAACCAACTAAGGAGTTGACAAAAAAATCATAATAACTTAAGGATTTGGATATCTATTCCAAATCTACTAAAGATTGACTAAATCTAAACAAAATAAGGCTAATTAATCAAGGGTGGCCGAAATATTGGAGGCCCAACCCATTAACAAAGCAAAAAAACACAAAATAAGCTAACTAGCTTCCTTCGCGAGCGCGAGCTTCACATACGCGAGCGCGACCACACCTCGCGAGCGCGATTCTACCGTGCGCGAGCGCGAGAAGCGCAAAGGAGAGGCAGAGAGTTAGGCAGCGCAAGTCGCGAGCGCGATTCCAACATGCGCGAGCGCGAACCTTCACTGCGCGAGCGCGAGAAGCGCAAAGGAGAGGCAGTGAGTTAGGCAGCGCAAATCGCGAGCGCGATTCCAACATGCGCGAGCGCGAGCGACACTCGCGAGCGCGAACCTTCACTGCGCGAGCGCGAGAAGCGCAAAGGAGATGCAGTGAGCTTGCACGGCCTGGGGTGTGCCACCTTGCATGGGCGTGCTATCCAAACATGGTTCCCACTCAACTTGTGCTTCTATTAATGTGAGAAACTTAGGTGTTCCTTCAAGTTCTTCATAGCACTTGTTGAAAGCAAGGTCATGGAGCTCTTGTGTGATTTGTTCTTGAATATATAAAGACATGGTTGCTCCATACTTCTTTGCACGGCTCCTTGTAATTGGTCCATTAGGAAGTGCTAATGGATTGCCATTGTTGTGGTCCTTGTTTCCTTGAGCTCCATAGGTGGTTGGTGGTAGTGGATCTGACGCGGAACCCAATGAAAATAAATTTCATGAACTCAATGACAAGTTTTGGAAGAGATCAAAGATCTAGAATAAATTCCCCTCTATGGCACCCAATGCTTAAAAGAAGCAAGAACACCAATAATAGAGTAAAAGAATAAGATAAACGCCACAAAGAATTGATAAGTTTACCTTGATTCTTGATGCAATTAGAAGAATGCAATCTCACACCCTCTAAAAACATGAACACGCCAAAGGCATGGAAGAAGAAAATCTCTCTTTAATTGATTGAATAAATGTGTTGAATAATTACAGTATAACAAGCTATTTATACTAATTCTAAGAGATCCTGATCCTTAAAGGATTCAGAATAATTAATCTAAATCAGCTAAGGATAAGGATTTAGCAAATCTAAACCAACTAAGGATATGACTAACAAATCTTAACAACTTAAGGATTTGGATAACTAATCCAAATCAACTAAAGATTAGCTAAATCTAAACAAATCTAGGATAATGAATAATTAATCCAAACCAACTAAGGATAAGGAATAATTAATCCAAACCAACTAAGGATAAGGACTAACTAATCCAAACAAACTAAGGATAAGGAATAATTAATCCAAACCAACTAAGGATAAGGAATAATTAATCCAAACCAACTAAGGATAAAATTAAAAGTGTGGCCCAATTTATTGTGGCCCAACCCATTAACAACATTACAGCTCAAAAATAACAAAAAAATGGGCTAACTTATTACACCAAAGTTAGGCTCTAGTATGGCCAGGGCATGTCATATGCTGGAATTTTAGATTTCATCTCAACATGTGCTTCCATCAATGTGAGAAACTTAGGTGTTCTCCATGCTTCCTTGAGCTCTATGGTTGAGTGGTAGCAAATCCGTATCATTCCCCCTTTCCTCGAAAAGATTCGTCCTCGAATCTTAGTTAGAAGTTGAGGTACCCATGCTCCCTTGAGCTCCATGGTTGAGTGGTAGCGAATCCGTATCATTCCTTCTTTCCTCGAAAAGATTCGTCCTCGAATCCTAATTAGAAGTTGAGGTATCCATGATTTCTTGATCTCCATGGTTGCTCCATATTTCTTTGCATGACTTCTTGTAATTGATCCACTAGGTAGCACTAATGGATTTTTCATGTTGTTCTCCTTGCTCCCTTGAGTTCCATGGATGAGTGATGGCGGATTTGTATCAGGATCCGTATCATCCCCCCCTTCTTTAAAAAGATTTGTCCTCAAATCTGCATCCATGTCAAAGGGAGACAAATCACTAATATTAAAAGTTGCAGAAACACCATACTCACCTGGTAAGTCTATTTTGTAGGCATTGTCATTGATGCGTTCTAAGACTTGGAATGGCCCATCTCCACGTGCATCTAGCTTATTCTTCCTTTGGTTGGGAAATCTTTCCTTGCGAAAGTGTACCCAAACCCAATCACCTGGCATAAGTACTAACTTCTTCCTGCCCTTGTTGGCTTGATTAGCATATTGCTTGTTCCTTTTTTCTATGTTGGCTCTAGCCTTCTCATGTAAAGACTTCACCAATTCTGCCTTTTTCTCACCATCTAGATTAGAAAGTTCATTCAAAGGTAAAGGAACAAGATCTAATACAGTTAGTGGATTAAAGCCATAAACAAGTTCAAATGGGCTAAAACCTGAGGTAGAATGTATGCTACGATTATATGCAAACTCAATGAATGGCAAACAATCTTCCCAAGTTTTCAAGTTCTTACCCACAATAGCACGAAGCAATGTTCCTAAAGTTCTATTCACAACTTCAGTTTGTCCATCTGTTTGTGGATGACAAGTTGTAGAATAAAGTAATTTAGTTCCAAGTTTACCCCACAAAACTCTCCAAAAGTGTGAAAGGAACTTTGCATCCCTATCAGAAACTATAGTCCTTGGTACCCCATGCAATCTTACCACTTCTTTAAAGAATAATTCAGCAACATTATTGGCATCATCAGTTTTATGACAGGGAATAAAATGAGCCATCTTGCTAAATCTATCAACAACAACAAATATGCTATCTTTACCACGTTTAGTCCTAGGTAATCCAAGTACAAAGTCCATAGATATATCAATCCAAGGAGAACTAGGAACAGGTAAAGGCATGTATAATCCATGAGGCATAGACTTAGATTTGGCCTGTTTACAAGTAATACAAGAGTTACAAACCCTTTCTACATCTTTAATCATATGAGGCCAATAAAAGTGTTCATTCAACATATCATAAGTCTTATGCACCCCAAAGTGTCCCATCAATCCCCCACTATGAGATTCAATCACAAGCAATTCACGCATAGAACATTTTGGCACACAAAGTTTGTTGTTCTTAAACAAATATCCATCATGTCTATAGAACTTATCAAATGCTCCATGCTCACATGCTACATATATGTTGCCAAAATCAGAATCATTCACATACAAGTCTTTAACATACTCAAATCCAAGCAATTTAGAGCTAAGAGCAGTAATTAGAGTATATCTTCTTGATAATGCATCAGCAACAACATTGTCTTTTCCATGCTTGTATTTAATCACATATGGAAATTGTTCAATAAATTCAACCCACTTACCATGTCTTTTATTGAGCTTACCTTGACCCTTCAAGTGTTTTAGGGCCTCATGGTCAGTATGGATGACAAACTCTTTAGGTAATAAGTAGTGTTGCCAAACATGTAAAGTTCTTACCAAGGCATAAAGCTCTTTGTCATAGGTTGAATAGTTGAGTTGTGCTCCATTCAACTTTTCACTAAAGTAGGCAATTGGCTTCTTTTCTTGCATTAGGACAGCCCCAATTCCCACTCCAGAAGCATCACACTCAATCTCAAAAGTATTATCAAAATTAGGCAAAGAAAGTATAGGTGTAGAAGTTAACTTCCCTTTTAGTGTTTCGAATGCCCTTTGTTGTTCTTCTCCCCACTTAAACCCAACTTCCTTTTTGATAATTTCTGTTAGTGGTGCTGCAATTGAAGAGAAATCTTTAACAAACCTTCTATAGAAGCTTGCCAACCCATGAAAACTCCTAACTTCAGAAACTGATTTGGGAGTTGGCCATTCTCTGATAGCTTTTACTTTCTCCTCATCTACTTCAATACCCTGTGCACTCACAATAAAACCAAGAAATACAAGTCTATCTATACAAAATGTGCATTTGTTAAGTTTAGCATACAACTTTTCTGTCCTCAAAGTTTGTAACACTATCCTAACATGCTCAATATGATCATTAAGAGACTTGCTATAGATGAGTATATCATCAAAGTATACAACCACAAACTTTCCTAAGAAGGCACGCAATACATGGTTCATAAGCCTCATAAAAGTACTAGGTGCATTAGATAGTCCAAAAGGCATAACTAACCATTCATACAAACCATACTTAGTTTTAAAAGTAGTTTTCCATTCATCACCTGGTTGCATTCTAATTTGATGGTAACCACTCATTAAATCAATTTTAGTAAAGTAAGTTGCCCCATGCAATTCATCTAACATATCATCAAGTCTAGGGATAGGGTGTCTATACTTTACTGTGATTTTGTTGACCGCTCTACAATCAACACACATGCGCCATGTTCCATCCTTTTTAGGTACTAGAAGCACGGGAACGGCACACGAGCTCATACTTTCTCTCACCAAACCTTTCTCCATAAGTTCATCCACTTGCCTTTGCAACTCCTTTGTTTCCATTGGATTGCTTCTATAGGCAGGCCTATTTGGAATGGTGGATCCAGGAATGAAGTCAATTTGATGTTCTATTCCTCTTAAAGGTGGTAAACCACTTGGTAATTCACTAGGAAAGACATCATCAAATTCCTGCAACATAGAAACAAACATAGAAGGCAAATTGTCAAGGTTAGTGTTAGATTCAGTAAACAAAACTTCCTTGTACCTAAGAAGCAATATGGGCTTCTCTAAGGCAATGGCACACTTAACCTCTCTAGTTCTTGCATAAAAGGTCTGTTTCTTTTTCTCCTCTCTTTGTTTTTCACTCACAATTGGGCCATTAATTTGTTTTGTTATTTTTGTGGCCTCTTTTCCCTCATCCTTACTTTTTTCTCTCTTTTGTTCTCTCAATCTCAGATTCTCACTCTCTTTTTTTCTTAAGGCCGAAACCTCTCTCTCTCTCTCAATTATCTTTCTTTGGTCTTCATAAACCTCTTGAGGTGATAAAGGTACAAGAACCACCTTTTTCCCTTTATGAATCAAAGAATATCGATTGTGGAATCCATCATGAAGTGCTCTTCTATTATATTGCCATGGTCTTCCCAACAATAGATGTCCAGCTTGCATAGGTACTATATCACACAAAATCTCATCTTCATACCATCCAATAGAAAATGGCACAAGTACCTGTTTAGTTACTTTCACCTCCCCACAATCATTTAACCATTGCAACCTATAAGGCTTAGGATGCTTGAGACAAGTTAAGTTCAGTTTGTTTACCATGTTTACACTAGCAACATTAGTGCAACTACCCCCATCAACAATAAGAGTACACACTTTCCCACTAATCAAACATCTAGTGTGAAATATATTCTCACGTTGCTCAAGGCTTTCTTCTTTTACATGCATGTTCAAAGCACGTCTAGCAACCAAAACTTCTCCATGTTCAGGAAGTATTAAATTTTCTGAATCATCATTATCATCATCTAAATTAGGCATATCATCATAATCACTACATTCAGATTCAGAACTAATATTCCCATCATCTTTAGCAATCATAACTCTTTTATTAGGACATTGAGATGCATAATGCCCTTTCCCCAAACATTTAAAGCATTTAATTTCTCTAGAAGGGGTTGTAGAGTTAGAAGTACCTTTATTGCTTTTAAATGGAGTTTGGACAGTTTCTTTACCCTTTGAAGTTGAATCTGTCCTTTGAGAATTTGAACCTCTAAATTCCTTCTTCTCACCTTCTTTAGACCATTTAGATCCCCATGTGTTGTTGGAATACTTGTTGGTGTTGGATCTCCCCTTATTCTGTCTTTCAAGTTTCATGGCCATATCTACCATCTCCTCTAAGCTTTCATACCTATACATCTCTAAAGCATCAGCAATGTCTTTATTGAGACCCCCTAGGAAACGTGACATGGTAATTTGCTCCTCCTCTTCAATCTTGGCTCTTGCCATGCAAATCTACATCTCCTTGTAGTATTCTTCAACACTCCTTCCTCCTTGCACCATTCTAGCTAATTTGTTATGTAAATCCCTAAAGTAATGAGTAGGGACAAATTTTTGGTGCATTAGCTCTTTCATGATCTCCCATGGTGGTACGGGTCGTAATCCTTTCCTTCTTCTTTTCAACAGCAATTGTTCCCACCAAAACATGGCATAGCCTTTGAATTCAACAGCAGCAAGATGGGATTTCTTTTCTTGAGAATAGTTATGGCATTCAAAGATTTGTTCTACCTTTCTCTCCCATTCAAGGAATTCTTCAGCATTGTTGTTGCCTTTGAATTCTGGAATCCTCATCTTAATTGATCCCAAGTCCCCATCAAGTTTATTAGGATTGGTCTCTTCACTCTCTTCATCATCATGGTCTTGAAATCTAGTTTGTGGACGAGTTTTAGTTGTATTAGAGCTTTGTGAAGCCTTTATCTCTTGCAATTCCTCCCTCATGTCTTGGACAAGATTATTGAAGGTTCTAAACTGTCCTTGAATTGCTTCCATGAAGAGTTTTAATTGAGGATCTTTAATTGGAATTCCATCATTACCATCTCCAGATTTGCCTGTACTCATGGTTAGTATTCAAAAGAAAACACAAGAAGATTTGAGTTAATGGTAATTCACTCCCTCACGTGTTTACACTCTTGAATCACTCCTTGCAATTCTTCCAATTGAACTTCAGAATCTTAGTTCAATCAACCAATTCAAAGATCACGTTTATAATCAAGGAATAAAACTTAACAATGAAAAGCAAGCACAAATACTAGAAGGAAGACTCAAAACGATATGGACAGTAGCACAAGAACATAAACAATGCACTACTTTAATGATCAATTAGAGTGTAGTGAACAAGCAAACACACCCTAACAATGTAATAGAAGCAATAGAAAGTTCACACAAAAACAAGAACTAGAATTTAAAAGACAATTTTAGGATATAATGTATGAATTTAGCTTACTACAAAGCAAACCAAATATGGACCTAATTAATTCTACCCAAAACAAAGCAAGCAAACAAAGAAAAATCAAAAGAACACAATTTTAAGATAGGGCCAGAACAGAGCACGGGCGTGCTAGATGGAGCACAGGCGTGTGTAATTAGGCCTAGTCCAACAAGTGGTAGGCAAGATCTAGCACGGGTGTGCTTGAGGTGTAGCACGGGCGTGCTGCCTTGTTCCCTTTTTAATGCAACCCAATTTAAGTAGGATTCTTAGATTTGACAAGGATTGTAGTAGATTTTCTCAATCTCAAAGATATGGTCAACTAATCTTTGTTATCTTATCCACAAGTAGTTAAGATTGGATTTTATCACAAGATTATAGTGGATAAACTAAATCCCACAAAATATGGTCAAATTCCTTAGGATTAGGCACAATCCCACTAGATATGGTCAAATCTCTTAAGGATTAGGAATAATCCCACAAATTATGGCAAAATCCCACAAAATAAGGTAAAATCCCTTTGAATTAGGATCGAATCTCTTGGTTGCAGGAACAAAATCAAGATCCACACAAGCAATTTCAATGGTGGACGAAATTTTCTTCCTATACTTTTTTTTTTTTTTTTTTTTTTTTTTTTTTAGCAACAAGATCTAAGATCTAGACTTCCAGAATTGAAACAAGCATGAAATTACTAAATTAAATTGAAGCAAAAACGAATTGAAACAATCAAACAAGAAAACAAACACAAAGAAATAAGATGAAGAAGAAAAACAAACACAAGAACAATAAGAATAAGAAAACAAATAAACACAGATCCTAGAGCTAAGATAAATAAGAATTTACCTTAATCTTTGGCTCTGATACCAAACTGACGTGGAACCCAATGAAAATAAATTTCATGAACTCAATGACAAGTTTTGGAATAGATCAAAGATCTAGAATAAATCCCCCTCTATGGCACCCAAAGCTTAAAGAAGCGAGAACACCAATAATAGAGTAAAAGAATAAGATAAACGCCACAAAGAATTGATAAGTTTACCTTGATTCTTGATGCAATTAGAAGAATGCAATCTCACACTCTCCAAAAACATGAACACGCCTAAGCATGAAGAAATAGTCTTTAATTCATTAATTGTTGATTATTGAAAATTACAAAATAACAAGCTATTTATACTAATCTAAGAGGTCCAGATCCTTAGAGGATTTAGAGTTAGTTAAGGAGTAGGATTTAGCAAATCTAAACCAACTAAGGAGTTGACAAAAAAATCATAATAACTTAAGGATTTGGATATCTATTCCAAATCTACTAAAGATTGACTAAATCTAAACAAAATAAGGCTAATTAATCAAGGGTGGCCGAAATATTGGAGGCCCAACCCATTAACAAAGCAAAAAAACACAAAATAAGCTAACTAGCTTCCTTCGCGAGCGCGAGCTTCACATACGCGAGCGTGACCACACCTCACGAGCGCGATTCTACCGTGCGCGAGCGCGAGAAGCGCAAAGGAGAGGCAGAGAGTTAGGCAGCGCAAGTCGCGAGTGCGATTCCAACATGCGCGAGCGCGAGCGACACTTCGCGAGCGCGAACCTTCACTGCGCGAGCGCGAGAAGCGCAAAGGAGAGGCAGTGAGTTAGGCAGCGCAAATCGCGAGCGCGATTCCAACATGCGCGAGCGCGAGCGACACTCGCGAGCGCGAACCTTCACTGCGCGAGCGCGAGAAGCGCAAAGGAGATGCAGTGAGCTTGCACGGCCTGGGGTGTGCCACCTTGCATGGGCGTGCTATCCAAACATGGTTCCCACTCAACTTGTGCTTCTATTAATGTGAGAAACTTAGGTGTTCCTTCAAGTTCTTCATAGCACTTGTTGAAAGCAAGGTCATGGAGCTCTTGTGTGATTTGTTCTTGAATATATAAAGACATGGTTGCTCCATACTTCTTTGCACGGCTCCTTGTAATTGGTCCATTAGGAAGTGCTAATGGATTGCCATTGTTGTGGTCCTTGTTTCCTTGAGCTCCATAGGTGGTTGGTGGTAGTGGATCCGTATCACTATTCATGTTGCTGAATTGTTCTTTAGAGAGGTGGTACGATTACATGGAGTTCCACGGACTATCGTTTCTGATAGGGATGCTAAGTTCCTTTCACATTTTTGGAAGGTTTTGTGGGGTAAGCTAGGTACAAAATTACTTTATTCTACTACTTGTCATCCACAAACAGATGGACAAACTGAAGTTGTGAATAGGACTTTAGGAACTTTACTTCGTGCTATAGTGGGTAAAAATTTGAAAACTTGGGAGGATTGTTTGCCATTTATTGAATTTGCATATAATCGAAGCATACATTCTACTTCAGGTTTTACTCCATTTGAACTTGTTTATGGATTTAACCCACTAACTGTTTTGGATCTTGTTCCTTTACCTTTACATGAGCTCTCTAGTCTAGATGGTGATAAAAAGGCTGACCAAGTACTGTTCATCCACAGTAAAAAGCAAATAGTAAAGATTCTTAATTTTTCTATATAAAGGGAGCCTTTCCCCTTGTGAAGGCATAACCTAGCATTACGCATAACTTATGATATGGATCAACCATCACTCAACCATGGAGCTCAAGGGAGCAAGGAGAACAACATAGGAGATCCATTAGTGTTTCCTAGTGGGCCAATTACAAGAAGTCAAGCAAAGAGATATGGGGCAGCCATATCCTTATATGTTCAAGCCCAAATTACACAAGAGCTTCATGATGTGGCATTTAACAAGTGTTATGTGGAACTTGAAGGCAAACCTAAGCTTCTTACAATGTTGGAGACATGTGCTGTTGGTGTAGCACACTCTAGCCATGCTAATATGTAAGGGATGTGGGCTTGGACGTGTTCTTATTTCTTATTGATTGTTTTGGTCTAATTACTATGTAAGGGATATGGGCTTATAGTGTTTGTTTTAAGTTGTTTTGGGCTAATTTTATATGCATGCAATCTGCCCAATATTAAGTTGTCTATTTTGGGTTGGAAATGATTCTATTTTGTGTGTAATAGTTAGGCCCATGTGTTTTGGCCTTAGGGCAGCCTAGTTAGATACTCTTTTTTAAATTTAGGGTTGTTGAGGCATATAAATAGCCTCCTTAAGATGTAAAACGGGATTTTTTGGCATAATTTGAATCAAAGGCAGAATTGCTCATGCTCTTGCATGTTCTTCTTAATTAGAGTGATTGTGAGAATTTGCTATCCTCTAATTGCATCAAGAATTAAGGTAAACTTATGAACTCGTTGTGGCGTTTATCTTGTTCTTTGCTCGATTATTGGTGTTACCGTTTCCTTATAAACGTGGGGTGCCATAGAGCGTTTTAATCTCGATTATTGGTGTTTCCGTTTCCTTATAAACGTGGGGTGCCATAGAGGCGAACTTATATCCCATTCTTTTGATTCCCGATCCCGGATCCTTATCAACTTACCCTTGCTAGATAACTCTTTCTCAGTTCTTTGTAAGCATTGAAGGTTGACGAAAGTTTAAATTTGAAAACCTTTGTAAGTTTTAAATATTGTATTTCATATTTAAATATTGTATTTATATTTTGTCATTAAATAAAAGTTGGTATTTTATTTAAAACTGCTACAATTTAAGTCCGTGTTGACGGCATCTTTCTCTTCTCCCTCCACACTCTGACTTAATTCTGGGGATCCCAGGTTAAGGTTGCAGGAACCCTTAAACTCTATAAAATTGTTGTTGTGTTTTGTGTTGTTGATAAGTATGCTCTGTGGATGCAGCTTAGTCTGATCTTCCACATCAGAAATATTGTTTTGATTATTATAAATCTTTTCATCATAGCATTTACTTCAGAATCAATGTACTAGTAAAGCTTAATTGATGTTTTTATTAGTGACCGGTCTTTATTTTATACATCATACAAATTCCAATAAAAGTAATGGCTACATCAGTAGCTCACCCTTCGAAAGTTGTAGAAAGAACTCAGCACTCTATCGAACTTACTCTCTTACTTCTCCTTTCCTTTTTCCCTCGATAGTATAAAGAACAATTATCGCTAAGCATAAGGCTTAGTAGTGCACTGTTACAAATTATGCAATATAAATGATAATTCACCATTAGATATTTAAGATATTTAAGTGTGAAAAACAATTTTCAACCTTACCTCTTTCAAGATCAATGCTTATCATTTGCTTACTGAAAACAAATCAGTTAGATAGAAATAACAAGTAGTCATCAACTAAATCACATCCATTTGGTTACCAAAAATAATCAATTCAATGGAGATATTACAACACATCAATAAATTATTAATATATAGTTTTGTCTCCATAGCTTATGCAGACTCAATTCGAAGGGCCATCAGTCTTATGAGCTCATTAAGACGAAGTTATTCAACCTCAATCCGTGTTATGAATATTAACAGAAGAGGGACAATCTCAACCTCATTTAAGAGGGAATAATATCATTTGCAATATTATTCATTGCATATCCATATCAATCGCAATATCAACTTTAACAAATGAAGTGATATCGTGAAACGACCCAAATATTTGATTTCATAGAATTTTCATTTAAAAACTAAATTTTAAAATCGACCAATGAGGATTTACAACAAATATTTAACTGTTGTTAAATTAGACTTGTAAATCAGTTTTGATTTTTCGAAAACCAAGTGGAAAACCAGTAAACCAGATAAAAATCAAGTCGAATCGTTGATTTGGACCTAATCAGTTCGAATCAAATTGAAATGGCCCAGAAAATTCTGGAACCCATCTTTTCCCTTTTTTTTCTTTCTTTTTTTTTTCTTTTCTTTTCTTTTCTTTTTCTTTTTTTCTTTTCTTCTCCTCTTCTGCGTGCGCAAGTGGCAGCGCAGTTCGCCCCTCCCTACCTATTTTCGGCCACGGTTCGACGCAAGGGAGGCGGCAATCGACTTCCCCAAAGTCACCAGTCCCTTCTCCGGCCCTCTCTCATGCCGAACGGACTTGCGGTGGCATGAGTTGAGCTGTCTCCCTCGACAGCCTCTTCTCCTTCAACTTTTGGCGATTCTCGCCGTTTTGGTGAAGGCAGTCAGCGAGGAGGCCTCCAATCGACTCTCCACAATGCCGTGAATAAATCCCCTCCACGAATTTGCGATTTCACCAAGGGTTTGAGGAGCAATCGTAAGCGGAGGAGGTGTAGCGGTTGTCAGGCCCGTTTCGACGAATTAAAGGACTGGTCTCACTAAATTAACACAAGAAATGAATTCCTTAGTGAATTTCGAGTCGAATGGTATGATCGTGGTTGAATTCTGGGCAGTTTTAATAGGCAGTGGCGGTCCGGTAACCGGCCGGCAAGCCTTCAGTGAGGCCTGAAAAGGCAAAATCCTCTTCTCCTTGCACTGATCATGGAATCGTCATCCGATTTTCAATCGGTACGCTCTAAGACTCAATTCGCAATTTTTGTATAAATTTTGAATTAATTAATTAATGAATTTAATTGAGTATTTAAGTAAATTAAATTGAATATTGTCAAATATATTCCATGAACATTAGTTATGACTAGGAAGTTGATATCGAAATAAGAATTCCTAGCTAATAATCATGTAAGTTAGTTTTAGGAATTTTAATAAATATTGTTAGGAAGAATTATAATTTATGTTAAACAAGTAATTAGTTATAGAACAATTAATTATATCACGGGAAATTAGCTTGATTGAGAATGTGCCCGATGAATGGGTTGTGTGAACGAACGAATGATGGCTATGATGGACGAGATCAGTTAATATGAATTGCCCGATGGATGGGCTGGGTGTTGATAGGTGAAATATGTAAAAATTGGGTAGTACAATTTATAGAGGAAATGCTGCCTAATTTTTGGCAAAACGCTTAAATTATAATAAATAAATAAACAAAGGAATATTATATATATAGTTTAGTTTGATAAGTTAGTTAAGTGACTAATAACCAAAAACTAATAAATGAATGTGACATACATTTCTCGAATTAGAACTCTTATATAGAATTTCCTTTTTAATTAGATGCTTATAGAGTTCTGGAATGTGAAGACAAAAGCTGGAAGCGTGCAGTAGTAGAGATAGTCCTTTAAAGGACAATAAAGAACTGTGAGTAGTGTTAGATAACTCGCATCATCCACCTGCATCTTTGCATTCATGCATTCACGGCTAAATGTTATCATGCATTTGTTAAATTGCTATATTGTGCTGTGATACGGATCCACTACCACCAACCACCTATGGAGCTCAAGGAAACAAGGACCACAACAATGGCAATCCATTAGCACTTCCTAATGGACCAATTACAAGGAGCCGTGCAAAGAAGTATGGAGCAACCATGTCCTTATATATTCAAGAACAAATCACACAAGAGCTCCATGACCTTGCTTTCAACAAGTGCTATGAAGAACTTGAAGGAACACCTAAGTTCCTCACATTAATAGAAGCACAAGTTGAGTGGGAACCATGTTTGGATAGCAAGAGCTCCTTTGCGCTTCTCGCGCTCGCGCAGTGAAGGTTCGCGCTCGCGAGTGTCTCTCGCGCTCGCGCATGTTGGAATCGCACTCGCGATTTGCGCTGCCTAACTCACTGCCTCTCCTTTGCGCTTCTCGCGCTCGCGCAGTGAAGGTTCGCGCTCGCGAAGTGTCGCTCGCGCTCGCGCATGTTGGAATCGCGCTCGCGACTTGCGCTGCCTAACTCTCTGCCTCTCCTTTGCGCTTCTCGCGCTCGCGCAGTGAAGGTTCGCGCTCGCGAAGTGTCGCTCGCGCTCGCGCATGTTGGAATCGCGCTCGCGACTTGCGCTGCCTAACTCTCTGCCTCTCCTTTGCGCTTCTCGCGCTCGCGCACGGTAGAATCGCGCTCGCGAGGTGTGGTCGCGCTCGCGTATGTGAAGCTCGCGCTCGCGAAGGAAGCTAGTTAGCTTATTTTGTGTTTTTTTTGCTTTGTTAATGGGTTGGGCCTCCAATATTTCGGCCACCCTTGATTAATTAGCCTTATTTTGTTTAGATTTAGTCAATCTTTAGTAGATTTGGAATAGATATCCAAATCCTTAAGTTGTTATGATTTTATTAGTCAACTCCTTAGTTGGTTTAGATTTGCTAAATCCTACTCCTTAGCTAACTCTAAATCCTCTAAGGATCTGGACCTCTTAGATTTAGTATAAATAGCTTGCTATTTTGTAATTTTGAGGAATCAACAATTAATGAATTAAAGACCATTTCTTCATGCTTAGGCGTGTTCATGTTTTTAGAGAGTGTGAGATTGCATTCTTCTAATTGCATCAAGAATCAAGGTAAACTTATCAATTCTTTGTGGCGTTTATCTTATTCTTTTACTCTATTATTGGTGTTCTTGCTTCTTTAAGCTTTGGGTGCCATAGAGGGGAATTTATTCTAGATCTTTGATCTATTCCAAAACTTGTCATTGAGTTCATGAAATTTATTTTCATTGGGTTCCGCGTCAGTTTGGTATCAGAGCCAAAGATTAAGGTAAATTCTTATTTATCTTAGCTCTAGGATCTATGTTTATTTGTTTTTTTTTTCTTATTCTTATTGTTCTTGTGTTTGTTTTCTTCTTCATCTTATTCTTTTATGTTTGTTTTCTTGTTTGATTGTTTCAATTTTATTTAGTAATTTCGTGCTTGTTTCAATTCTGGAAGTTTAGATCTTAGATCTTGTTGCTAAAAAAAAAAAAAAAAAAGTATAGAAAGAAAATTTCGTCCACCATTGAAATTGCTTGTGTGGATCTTGATTTTGTTCCTGCAACCAAGAGATTTGATCCTAATTCAAAGGGATTTTACCTTATTTTGTGGGATTTTGCCATAATTTGTGGGATTATTCCTAATCCTTAAGAGATTTGACCATATCTAGTGGGATTGTGCCTAATCCTAAGGGATTTGACCATATTTTGTGGGATTTAGTTTATCCACCATAATCTTGTGATAAAATCCAATCTTAACTACTTGTGGATAAGATAACAAAGATTAGTTGACCATATGTTTGAGATTGAGAAAATCTACTACAATCCTTGTCAAATCTAAGAATCCTACTTAAATTGGGTTGCATTAAAAAGGGAACAAGGCAGCACGCCCGTGCTACACCTCAAGCACACCCGTGCTAGATCTTGCCTACCACTTGTTGGACTAGGCCTAATTACACACGCCCGTGCTCTGTTCTAGCTCTATCTTAAAATTGTGTTCTTTTGATTTTTCTTTGTTTGCTTGCTTGGTTTTGGGTAGAATTAATTAGGTCCATATTTGGTTTGCTTTGTAGTAAGCTAAATTCATACATTATATCCTAAAATTGTCTTTTAAATTCTAGTTTCTTGTTTTTGTGTGAACTTTCTATTGCTTCTATTACATTGTTAGGGTGTGTTTGCTTGTTCACTACACTCTAATTGATCATTAAAGTAGTGCATTGTTTATGTTCTTGTGCTACTGTCCATATCGTTTTTTTTGTCTTCTTTCTAGATTTTGTGCTTGCTTTTCATTGTTAAGTTTTATTCCTTGACTCTAAACGTGATCTTTGAGTTGGTTGGTTGAACTAAGATTCTGAAGTTCAATTGGAAGAATTGCAAGGAGTGATTCAAGAGTGTAAACACGTGAGGGAGTGAATTATCATTAACTCAAATCTTCTTAAGTTTTCTTTTGAATACTAACCATGAGCACAGGCAAATCTGGAGATGGCAATGATGGAATTCCAATTAAAGATCCTCAATTAAAACTCTTCATGGAAGCAATTCAAGGACAGTTTAGAACCTTCAATAATCTTGTCCAAGACATGAGGGAGGAATTGCAAGAGATAAAGGCTTCACAAAGCTCTAATACAACTAAAACTCGTCCACAAGCTAGATTTCAGGACCATGATGATGAAGAGAGTGAAGAGACCAATCCTAATAAACTTGATGGGGACTTGGGATCAATTAAGATGAGGATTCCAGAATTCAAAGGCAACAATAATGCTGAAGAATTCCTTGAATGGGAGAGAAAGGTAGAACAAATCTTTGAATGCCATAACTATTCTCAAGAAAAGAAATCTCATCTTGCTGCTGTTGAATTCAAAGGTTATGCCATGTTTTGGTGGGAACAATTGCTGTTGAAAAGAAGAAGGAAAGGATTACGACCCGTACCACCATGGGAGATCATGAAAGAGCTAATGCACCAAAAATTTGTCCCTACTCATTACTTTAGGGATTTACATAACAAATTAGCTAGAATGGTGCAAGGAGGAAGGAGTGTTGAAGAATACTACAAGGAGATGGAGATTTGCATGGCAAGAGCCAAGATTGAAGAGGAGGAGCAAATCACCATGTCACGTTTCCTAGGGGGTCTCAATAAAGACATTGCTGATGCTTTAGAGATGTATAGGTATGAAAGCTTAGAGGAGATGGTAGATATGGCCATGAAACTTGAAAGACAGAAAAAGGGGAGATCCAACACCAACAAGTATTCCAACAACACATGGGGATCTAAATGGTCTAAAGAAGGTGAGAAGAAGGAATTTAGAGGTTCAAATTCTCAAAGGACAGATTCAACTTCAAAGGGTAAAGAAACTGTCCAAACTCCTTTTAAAAGCAACAAAGGTACTTCTAACTCTACAACCCCTTCTAGAGAAATTAAATGCTTTAAATGTTTGGGGAAAGGGCATTATGCATCTCAATGTCCTAATAAAAGAGTTATGATTGCTAAAGATGATGGGAATATTAGTTCTGAATCTGAATGTAGTGATTATGATGATATGCCTAATTTAGATGATGATAATGATGATTCAGAAAATTTAATACTTCCTGAACAAGGAGAAGCTTTGGTTGCTAGACGTGCTTTGAACATGCATGTAAAAGAAGAAAGCCTTGAGCAACGTGAGAATATATTTCACACTAGATGTTTGATTAGTGGAAAAGTGTGTACTCTTATTGTTGATGGGGGTAGTTGCACTAATGTTGCTAGTGTAAACATGGCAAACAAACTGAACTTAACTTGTCTCAAGCATCCTAAGCCTTATAGGTTGCAATGGTTAAATGATTGTGGGGAGGTGAAAGTAACTAAACAGGTACTTGTGCCATTTTCTATTGGATGGTATGAAGATGAGATTTTGTGTGATATAGTACCTATGCAAGCTGGACATCTATTGTTGGGAAGACCATGGCAATATGATAGAAGAGCACTTCATGATGGATTCCACAATCGATATTCTTTGATTCATAAAGGGAAAAAGGTGGTTCTTGTACCTTTATCACCTCAAGAGGTTTATGAAGACCAAAGAAAGATAATTGAGAGAGAGAGAGAGGTTTCGGCCTTGAGAAAAAAAGAGAGTGAGAATCTGAGATTGAGAGAACAAAAGAGAGAAAAAAGTAAGGATGAGGGAAAAGAGGCCACAAAAATAACAAAACAAATTAATGGCCCAATTGTGAGTGAAAAACAAAGAGAGGAGAAAAAGAAACAGACTTTTTATGCAAGAACTAGAGAGGTTAAGTGTGCCATTGCCTTAGAGAAGCCCATATTGCTTCTTAGGTACAAGGAAGTTTTGTTTACTGAATCTAACACTAACCTTGACAATTTGCCTTCTATGTTTGTTTCTATGTTGCAGGAATTTGATGATGTCTTTCCTAGTGAATTACCAAGTGGTTTACCACCTTTAAGAGGAATAGAACATCAAATTGACTTCATTCCTGGATCCACCATTCCAAATAGGCCTGCCTATAGAAGCAATCCAATGGAAACAAAGGAGTTGCAAAGGCAAGTGGATGAACTTATGGAGAAAGGTTTGGTGAAAGAAAGTATGAGCCCGTGTGCCGTTCCCGTGCTCCTAGTACCTAAAAAGGATGGAACATGGCGCATGTGTGTTGATTGTAGAGCAGTCAACAAAATCACAGTAAAGTATAGACACCCTATCCCTAGACTTGATGATATGTTAGATGAATTGCATGGGGCAACTTACTTTACTAAAATTGATTTAATGAGTGGTTACCATCAAATTAGAATGCAACCAGGTGATGAATGGAAAACTGCTTTTAAAACTAAGTATGGTTTGTATGAATGGTTAGTTATGCCTTTTGGACTATCTAATGCACCTAGTACTTTTATGAGGCTTATGAACCATGTATTGCGTGCCTTCTTAGGAAAGTTTGTGGTTGTATACTTTGATGATATACTCATCTATAGCAAGTCTCTTAATGATCATATTGAGCATGTTAGGATAGTGTTACAAACTTTGAGGACAGAAAAGTTGTATGCTAAACTTAACAAATGCACATTTTGTATAGATAGACTTGTATTTCTTGGTTTTATTGTGAGTGCACAGGGTATTGAAGTAGATGAGGAGAAAGTGAAAGCTATCAAAGAATGGCCAACTCCCAAATCGGTTTCTGAAGTTAGGAGTTTTCATGGGTTGGCAAGCTTCTATAGAAGGTTTGTTAAAGATTTCTCTTCAATTGCAGCACCACTAACAGAAATTATCAAAAAGGAAGTTGGATTTAAGTGGGGAGAAGAACAACAAAGGGCATTCGAAACACTAAAAGGGAAGTTAACTTCTACACCTATACTTTCTTTGCCTAATTTTGATAATACTTTTGAGATTGAGTGTGATGCTTCTGGAGTGGGAATTGGGGCTGTCCTAATGCAAGAAAAGAAGCCAATTGCCTACTTTAGTGAGAAGTTGAATGGAGCACAACTCAACTATTCAACCTATGACAAAGAGCTTTATGCCTTGGTAAGAACTTTACATGTTTGGCAACACTACTTATTACCTAAAGAGTTTGTCGTCCATACTGACCATGAGGCCCTAAAACACTTGAAGGGTCAAGGTAAGCTCAATAAAAGACATGGTAAGTGGGTTGAATTTATTGAACAATTTCCATATGTGATTAAATACAAGCATGGAAAAGACAATGTTGTTGCTGATGCATTATCAAGAAGATATACTCTAATTACTGCTCTTAGCTCTAAATTGCTTGGATTTGAGTATGTTAAAGACTTGTATGTGAATGATTCTGATTTTGGCAACATATATGTAGCATGTGAGCATGGAGCATTTGATAAGTTCTATAGACATGATGGATATTTGTTTAAGAACAACAAACTTTGTGTGCCTAAATGTTCTATGCGTGAATTGCTTGTGATTGAATCTCATAGTGGGGGATTGATGGGACACTTTGGGGTACATAAGACTTATGATATGTTGAATGAACACTTCTATTGGCCTCATATGATTAAAGATGTAGAGAGGGTTTGTAACTCTTGTATTACTTGTAAACAGGCCAAATCTAAGTCTATGCCTCATGGATTATACATGCCTTTACCTGTTCCTAGTTCTCCTTGGATTGATATATCTATGGACTTTGTACTTGGATTACCTAGGACTAAACGTGGTAAAGATAGCATATTTGTTGTTGTTGATAGATTTAGCAAGATGGCTCATTTTATTCCTTGTCATAAAACTGATGATGCCAATAATGTTGCTGAATTATTCTTTAAAGAAGTGGTAAGATTGCATGGGGTACCAAGAACAATAGTTTCTGATAGGGATGCAAAGTTTCTTTCACACTTTTGGAGGGTTTTGTGGGGTAAACTTGGAACTAAATTACTTTATTCTACAACTTGTCATCCACAAACAGATGGACAAACTGAAGTTGTGAATAGAACTTTAGGAACATTGCTTCGTGCTATTGTGGGTAAGAACTTGAAAACTTGGGAAGATTGTTTGCCATTCATTGAGTTTGCATATAATCGTAGCATACATTCTACCTCAGGTTTTAGCCCATTTGAACTTGTTTATGGCTTTAATCCACTAACTGTATTAGATCTTGTTCCTTTACCTTTGAATGAACTTTCTAATCTAGATGGTGAGAAAAAGGCAGAATTGGTGAAGTCTTTACATGAGAAGGCTAGAGCCAACATAGAAAAGAGGAACAAGCAATATGCTAATCAAGCCAACAAGGGCAGGAAGAAGTTAGTACTTATGCCAGGTGATTGGGTTTGGGTACACTTTCGCAAGGAAAGATTTCCCAACCAAAGGAAGAATAAGCTAGATGCACGTGGAGATGGGCCATTCCAAGTCTTAGAACGCATCAATGACAATGCCTACAAAATAGACTTACCAGGTGAGTATAATGTTTCTGCAACTTTTAATATTAGTGATTTGTCTCCCTTTGACATGGATGCAGATTTGAGGACAAATCTTTTTAAAGAAGGGGGGGATGATACGGATCCACTACCACCAACCACCTATGGAGCTCAAGGAAACAAGGACCACAACAATGGCAATCCATTAGCACTTCCTAATGGACCAATTACAAGGAGCCGTGCAAAGAAGTATGGAGCAACCATGTCCTTATATATTCAAGAACAAATCACACAAGAGCTCCATGACCTTGCTTTCAACAAGTGCTATGAAGAACTTGAAGGAACACCTAAGTTTCTCACATTAATAGAAGCACAAGTTGAGTGGGAACCATGTTTGGATAGCAAGAGCTCCTTTGCGCTTCTCGCGCTCGCGCAGTGAAGGTTCGCGCTCGCGAGTGTAGGACAAATCTTTTTAAAGAAGGGGGGGATGATACGGATCCACTACCACCAACCACCTATGGAGCTCAAGGAAACAAGGACCACAACAATGGCAATCCATTAGCACTTCCTAATGGACCAATTACAAGGAGCCGTGCAAAGAAGTATGGAGCAACCATGTCCTTAAATATTCAAGAACAAATCACACAAGAGCTCCATGACCTTGCTTTCAACAAGTGCTATGAAGAACTTGAAGGAACACCTAAGTTTCTCACATTAATAGAAGCACAAGTTGAGTGGGAACCATGTTTGGATAGCAAGAGCTCCTTTGCGCTTCTCGCGCTCGCGCAGTGAAGGTTCGCGCTCGCGAGTGTCTCTCGCGCTCGCGCATGTTGGAATCGCACTCGCGATTTGCACTGCCTAACTCACTGCCTCTCCTTTGCGCTTCTCGCACTCGCGCAGTGAAGGTTCGCGCTCGCGAAGTGTCGCTCGCGCTCGCGCATGTTGGAATCGCGCTCGCGACTTGCACTGCCTAACTCTCTGCCTCTCCTTTGCGCTTCTCGCGCTCGCGCAGTGAAGGTTCGCGCTCGCGAAGTGTCGCTCGCGCTCGCGCATGTTGGAATCGCGCTCGCGACTTGCGCTGCCTAACTCTCTGCCTCTCCTTTGCGCTTCTCGCGCTCGCGCACGGTAGAATCGCGCTCGCGAGGTGTGGTCGCGCTCGCGTATGTGAAGCTCGCGCTCGCGAAGGAAGCTAGTTAGCTTATTTTGTGTTTTTTTTGCTTTGTTAATGGGTTGGGCCTCCAATATTTCGGCCACCCTTGATTAATTAGCCTTATTTTGTTTAGATTTAGTCAATCTTTAGTAGATTTGGAATAGATATCCAAATCCTTAAGTTGTTATGATTTTATTAGTCAACTCCTTAGTTGGTTTAGATTTGCTAAATCCTACTCCTTAGCTAACTCTAAATCCTCTAAGGATCTGGACCTCTTAGATTAGTATAAATAGCTTGCTATTTTGTAATTTTGAGGAATCAACAATTAATGAATTAAAGACCATTTCTTCATGCTTAGGCGTGTTCATGTTTTTAGAGAGTGTGAGATTGCATCAAGAATCAAGGTAAACTTATCAATTCTTTGTGGCGTTTATCTTATTCTTTTACTCTATTATTGGTGTTCTTGCTTCTTTAAGCTTTGGGTGCCATAGAGGGGAATTTATTCTAGATCTTTGATCTATTCCAAAACTTGTCATTGAGTTCATGAAATTTATTTTCATTGGGTTCCGCGTCATGCTGCACTATTGTTGCGATTAAAATTTACTTGATTACCTATGTTGTGATATTGCTGTGTCTTGTTTGTGTGAAATTGGGATGAAGTGGGTCACCATGGGTTTGTGAGGGCGGTCTACGAGACCGTTGGCCGTATGGGAGATCGGTGCCCCCGTGTGCATATGATGATATGGATTTTAATGGAAACCACCGGGTGGTCTCCTGATGGTATGGAAAAGAAAAGAGAGAATGAAAAAACAACGAGAGGGCTGGTCAAGTGAGGATTAGACCAGTCGGCCAGGTATGGAGGATCGGCTCCCTGGTGCACATGTATGAGAGTGCGAGCCATGTGAGAGGACGGCTCGTTAGGGTTTCGGTGATGCCACTGACTAATTACCACGTGATGTGATTATATGAAGATGATAATATTTGTGGTTGTTGTTGTATTGTCATTTGTGTGTGAACTACATGATCATATAACTAGTTGGAGGACTAAAATGATTTATGTTAGCATATGTGTGATTGTGTGGGTAAGAGGGTTATCTAACCCTACTCATTGAGTTTGGCGCTCACCCTTGCCTACTATTTTTTTTTCAGGTAATAGTGACGCGGAACCCAATGAAAATAAATTTCATGAACTCAATGACAAGTTTTGGAAGAGATCAAAGATCTAGAATAAACCCCCCTCTATGGCACCCAAAGCTTAAAGAAGCAAGAACACCAATAATAGAGTAAAAGAATAAGATAAACGCCACAAAGAATTGATAAGTTTATCTTGATTCTTGATGCAATTAGAAGAATGCAATCTCACACTCTCTCTAAAGCCAACACGCCAAAGCATGAAGAAATAGTCTTTAATTTATTGAATAATTGTTGAATAATTACAAAATAACAAGCTATTTATACTAATCTAAGAGGTCCAATTCCTTAGAGGATTTAGAGTTAGCTAAGGAGTAGGATTTAGCAAATCTAAATGACGCGGAACCCAATGAAAATAAATTTCATGAACTCAATGACAAGTTTTGGAAGAGATCCAAGATCAAACTAAACCCCTCTCTATGGCACCCAAAGCTTAAAGAAGCAAGAACACCAATAATAGAGAAAAAGAATAAGATAAACGCCACAATTAGATTGATAAGTTTACCTTGATTCTTGATGCAATTAGAAGAATGCAATCTCACACTCTCTAAAAACATGAACACGCCTAAGCATGAAGAAGTAGTCTTTAATTCATTGAATAATTGATTTTTTAAAAAATTACAAAATAACAAGCTATTTATACTAATCTAAGTGGTCCAGATCCTTAGGGGATTTAGAGTTAGCTAAGGAGTAGGATTTAGCAAATCTAAACCAACTAAGGAGTTGACTAACAAACTCATAACAACTTAAGGATTTGGAAATCTAATCCAAATCCACTAAAGATTGACTAAATCTAATCAAAATAAGGCTAATTATTCAAGGGTGGCCGAAATATTGGAGGCCCAACCCATTAACAAAGCAAAAACACAAAATAAGCTAACTAACTAAATGAGAGGCAGTGACAAGCACGGCCTGGGTGTGCTATTTGGCACGGGCGTGCTTCAATGTAGGAGTTCTCTCTTGAGAGTCAGAGGGAAGCACGGCCAGGGTGTGCTATTTAGCACGGGGGTGCTTCAGAGTCAGAGGGAAGCACGGCCAGGGTGTGCTATTTGGCACGGGGGTGCTTCAAGGCAGTTGTTTTCCTCAGCAAGTCAGACGAGGGCACGGCCTGGGGTGTGCCATCTAGCACGGGCGTGCTAACCAATTCATGTTCCCACTCAACAAGTGCTTCTATTAATGTGAGAAACTTAGGTGTTCCTTCAAGTTCTTCATAGCACTTGTTGAAAGCAAGGTCATGGAGCTCTTTTGTAACTTGTTCTTGTATGTGTAAGGACATGGTTGCTCCATACTTCTTTGCACGGCTCCTTGTAATTGGTCCACTAGGAAGTGCTAATGGATTGCCATTGTTGTGGTTCTTGTTCCCTTGAGCCCCATAGGTGGTTGGTGATAGTGGATCCGTATCATCCCCCTCTTCTTTAAAAAGATTTGTCCTCAAATCTGCATCCATGTCAAAGGGAGACAAATCACTAACATTAAAAGTTGCAGAAACACCATACTCACCTGGCAAGTCTATCTTGTAGGCATTGTCATTGATGCGCTCTAAGACTTGGAATGGACCATCTCCACGTGCATCTAGCTTACTCTTCCTTTGGTTGGGAAATCTTTCCTTGCGAAAGTGTACCCAAACCCAATCACCTGGCATAAGCACCAACTTCTTTTTGCCCTTGTTTGCTCTTTCAGCATATTGCTTGTTCCTCTTTTCTATGTTGGCTCTAGCCTTCTCATGTAAAGATTTCACCAATTCTGCCTTTTTATCACCTTCTTTAGGCCATTTAGATCCCCATGTGTTGTTGGAAAACTTATTGGTGGATCTCCCCCTTTTCTGTCTTTCAAGTTTCATGGCCATATCTATCATATCCTCCAAGGTATCATACCTATACATCTCTAAGGCATCTGCAATATCTTTATTTAGACCTCCAAGGAAACGTGACATGGTGATTAGCTCATCTTCTTCAATCTTGGCTCTTGCCATGCAAATCTCCATCTCCTTGTAGTATTCTTCCACACTCCTTCCTCCTTGCACCATTCTAGCTAATTTATTGTGTAAATCCCTAAAGTAATGAGTAGGGACAAATTTTTGGTGCATTAGTTCTTTCATGAGCTCCCATGGTGGTACGGGTCGTAATCCCCTCCTTCTTCTTTTCAATAGCAATTGTTCCCACCAAAACATAAATTTCATGAACCCTATGGGGATCCACTACCACTAACCACCTATGGGGCTCAAGGGAACAAGAACCACAACAATGGCAATCCATTAGCACTTCCTAGTGGACCAATTACAAGGAGCCGTGCAAAGAAGTATGGAGCAACCATGTCCTTACACATACAAGAACAAGTTACAAAAGAGCTCCATGACCTTGCTTTCAACAAGTGCTATGAAGAACTTGAAGGAACACCTAAGTTTCTCACATTAATAGAAGCACATGTTGAGTGGGAACATGAATTGGTTAGCACGCCCGTGCTAGATGGCACACCCCAGGCCGTGCCCTCGTCTGACTTGCTGAGGAAAACAACTGCCTTGAAGCACCCCCGTGCCAAATAGCACACCCTGGCCGTGCTTCCCTCTGACTCTGAAGCACCCCCGTGCTAAATAGCACACCCTGGCCGTGCTTCCCTCTGACTCTCAAGAGGGAACTCCTACATTGAAGCACGCCCGTGCCAAATAGCACACCCAGGCCGTGCTTGTCACTGCCTCTCATTAAGTTAGTTAGCTTATTTTGAGTTTTTGCTTTGTTAATGGGTTGGGCCTCCAATATTTCGGCCACCCTTGAATAATTAGCCTTATTTTGTTTAGATTTAGTCAATCTTTAGTAGATTTGGATTAGACATCCAAATCCTTAAGTTGTTATGATTTTGTTAGTCTTATCCTTAGTTGGTTTAGATTTGCTAAATCCTACTCCTTAGCTAACTCTAAATCCTTTAAGGATCTGGACCTTTTAGACTAGTATAAATAGCTTGTTATTTTGTAATTATAAACAATCAATTATTCAATGAATTAAAGACTACTTCTTCATGCTTAGGCGTGTTCATGTTTTTAGAGAGTGTGAGATTGCATTCTTCTAATTGCATCAAGAATCAAGGTAAACTTATCAATCTAATTGTGGCGTTTATCTTATTCTTTTTCTCTATTATTGGTGTTCTTGCTTCTTTAAGCTTTGGGTGCCATAGAGAGGGGTTTAGTTTGATCTTGGATCTCTTCCAAAACTTGTCATAGAGTTCATGAAATTTATTTTCATTGGGTTCCGCGTCAGTTTGGTATCAGAGCCAAAGATTAAGGTAAATTCTTATTTATCTTAGTTCTAGGGTTTATGTTTATTTGTTTTATTGTTCTTCTTGTTTTTGTGTTTGTTATCTTCTTCATCTTGTTTCTTTGTGTGTTTGTTTTCTTTTGTTTAGTTTCAATTCGTTTTGCTTCAATTAAAATTCATAAATTTCGTTCTTGTTTCAATTCTGGAAGTTAGATCTTAGACCTTGTTGATTAAAAAAAAAAAAAAAAAAGAGTATAGAAAATTTCGTCCACCATTGAATTTGTGTGTGTGGATCTTGATTTTGTTCCTGCAACCAAAAGATTTGATCCTAATCCAAAGGGGATTATACCTTATTTTGTGGGATTTGACCATATTTTGTGGGATTATTCCTAATCCTTAGAAGATTTGACCATACATTGTGGGATTGTTCCTAATCCTAAGGGATTTGACCATATTTTATGGGATTTAGTTTATCCACTACAATCTTGTGATAAAATCCAATCTTAACTACTTGTGGATAAGATAACAAAAATTAGTTGACCATATCTTTTTGAGATTGAGCAAAATCTACTACAATCCTTGTCAAATCTAAGAATCCTACCTAAATTGGGTTGCATTAAAAGGGATACAAGGCAACACGCCCGTGCTACACCTCAAGCACACCCGTGCTAGGTCTTACCTTCCATCTATTGGACTAGACCAATACACGCACGCCTGTGCTCCTTATAGCACGCCCGTGCACTATTCTGTCCATTGTTTTCTTTTGTTTTTCTTTGATTGCTTGCTTTGTTTTTGGGTAGAATTAATTAGGTCCATATTTGGTTTGCTTTGTAG
Organism: Jatropha curcas; assembly: GCF_041381405.1. Classification (NCBI taxonomy): domain Eukaryota; kingdom Viridiplantae; phylum Streptophyta; class Magnoliopsida; order Malpighiales; family Euphorbiaceae; genus Jatropha; species Jatropha curcas. The sequence continues at coordinate 10,059,366 of NC_143155.1, forward strand.
TAAGCTAAATTCATACATTATATCCTAATATTGTCTTTTAAATTCTAGTTTCTTGTTTTTGTGTGAACTTTCTATTGCTTCTATTACATTGTTAGGGTGTATTTGCTTGTTCACTACACTCTAATTGATCATTAAAGTAGTGCATTGTTTGTGTTCTTGTGCTACTGTCCATAACGTTTTGAGTCTCCTTTCTAGAATTGTGCTTGCTTTTCATTGTTAAGTTTTATTCCTTGTTCTAAACGTGATCTTTGAGTTGATTGGTTGAACTAAGATTTTGAAGTTCAATTGGAAGAATTGCAAGGAGTGATTCAAGAGTGTAAACACGTGAGGGAGTGATTTATCAATAACCCTAAATCTTTTGTGTTTTCTTTTGAATACTAACCATGAGTATAGGCAAATCTGGAGATGGTAATGATGGAATTCCAATTAAAGATCCTCAATTAAAACTCTTCATGGAAGCAATTCAAGGACAGTTTAGAACCTTCAATAATCTTGTCCAAGACATGAGGGAAGAGTTGCAAGAGATAAAAGCTTCACAAAGCTCTAATACAACTAGAACTCGTCCACAAACTAGATTTCAAGACCATGATGTTGAAGAGAGTGAGGAGACCAATCCAAATAAACTTGATGGAGACTTGGGATCAATTAAGATGAGGATTCCAGAATTCAAAGGCAACAACAATGCTGAAGAGTACCTTGAATGGGAAAGGAAGGTCGAACAAATCTTTGAATGCCATAACTATTCTCAAGAAAAGAAATCTCATCTTGCAGCTGTTGAATTCAAAGGGTATGCTATGTTTTGGTGGGAACAATTGCTATTGAAAAGAAGAAGGAGGGGATTACGACCCGTACCACCATGGGAGCTCATGAAAGAACTAATGCACCAAAAATTTGTCCCTACTCATTACTTTAGGGATTTACACAATAAATTAGCTAGAATGGTGCAAGGAGGAAGGAGTGTGGAAGAATACTACAAGGAGATGGAGATTTGCATGGCAAGAGCCAAGATTGAAGAAGATGAGCTAATCACCATGTCACGTTTCCTTGGAGGTCTAAATAAAGATATTGCAGATGCCTTAGAGATGTATAGGTATGATACCTTGGAGGATATGATAGATATGGCCATGAAACTTGAAAGACAGAAAAGGGGGAGATCCACCAATAAGTTTTCCAACAACACATGGGGATCTAAATGGCCTAAAGAAGGTGAGAAGAAGGAATTTAGAGGTTCTAATTCTCAAAGGACAGATTCAACTTCAAAAGGTAAAGAAGCTGTCCAAACTCCATTCAAAAGCAACAAAGGTACCTCTAACTCTATAACCCCTTCTAGAGAAATTAAATGTTTTAAATGTTTGGGGAAAGGACATTATGCATCTCAATGTCCTAATAAAAGGGTTATGATTGCTAAAGATGATGGGAATATTAGTTCTGAATCTGAATGTAGTGATTATGATGATATGCCTAATTTAGATAATGATAATGATGATTCAGAAAATTTAATACTTCCTGAACATGGGGAAGCTTTGGTTGCTAGACGTGCTTTGAACATGCATGTAAAGGAAGAAAGCCTTGAGCAACGTGAGAATATATTTCACACTAGATGCTTGATTAGTGGAAAGGTGTGTACTCTTATCATTGATGGGGGTAGTTGCACTAATGTTGCTAGTGTAAACATGGTAAACAAACTGAACTTAACTTGTCTCAAGCATCCTAAACCTTATAAATTGCAATGGTTGAATGATTGTGGGGAAGTGAAAGTAACCAAACAGGTACTTGTGCCATTTTCTATTGGATGGTATGAAGATGAAATCTTGTGTGATATAGTACCTATGCAAGCTGGACATCTATTGTTGGGAAGACCATGGCAATATGATAGAAGAGCACATCATGATGGATTCCACAATCGATACTCATTGATTCATAAGGGGAAAAAGGTGGTTCTTGTACCTTTATCACCTCAAGAGGTTTATGAAGACCAAAGAAAGATACTTGAGAGAGAGAGAGAGGTTTCAGCCTTAAGAAAACATGAGAGTGAGAATCTGAGATTGAGAGAACAAAAGAGAGAAAAGAGTAAGGATGAGGGAAAAGAGGCCACAAAAATAACAAAACAAATTAATGGCCCAATTGTGAGAGAAAAAGAAAGAGAGGAGAAAAAGAAACAGACTTTTTATGCAAGAATTAGAGAGGTTAAGTGTGCTATTGCCTTGGAGAAGCCCATATTGCTTCTAAGGTACAAAGAGGTTTTATTTGCTGAAACTAACACTGACCTTGAAAGTTTGCCTTCTATGTTTGTTTCTATGTTGCAGGAATTTGATGATGTCTTTCCTAGTGAATTACCAAGTGGTTTACCACCTTTGAGAGGAATAGAACATCAAATTGACTTCATTCCTGGATCCACCATTCCAAATAGGCCTGCCTATAGAAGTAATCCAATGGAGACAAAGGAGTTGCAAAGGCAAGTTGATGAACTTATGGAAAAAGGTTTGGTAAGAGAAAGCATGAGCCCGTGTGCCGTTCCCGTGCTTCTAGTCCCTAAAAAGGATGGAACATGGCGCATGTGTGTTGATTGTAGAGCGGTCAACAAAATTACAGTAAAGTATAGACACCCTATCCCTAGACTTGATGATATGTTGGATGAATTGCATGGGGCAACTTACTTTACTAAAATTGATTTAATGAGTGGTTACCATCAAATTAGAATGCAACCAGGTGATGAATGGAAAACTGCTTTTAAAACTAAGTATGGTTTGTATGAATGGTTAGTTATGCCTTTTGGACTATCTAATGCACCTAGTACTTTTATGAGGCTTATGAACCATGTATTGCGTGCCTTCTTGGGAAAATTTGTGGTTGTATACTTTGATGATATACTCATCTATAGCAAGTCTCTTGATGATCATATTGAGCATGTTAGGATAGTGTTACAAACTTTGAGGACAGAAAAGTTGTATGCTAAACTTAACAAATGCACATTTTGTATAGATAGACTTGTGTTTCTTGGTTTTATTGTGAGTGCACAGGGTATTGAAGTAGATGAGGAGAAAGTGAAAGCTATCAAAGAATGGCCAACTCCCAAATCAGTTTCTGAAGTTAGGAGTTTTCATGGGTTAGCAAGCTTCTATAGAAGGTTTGTTAAAGATTTCTCTTCAATTGCAGCACCACTAACAGAAATTATCAAAAAGGAAGTTGGGTTCAAGTGGGAAGAAGAGCAACAAAAGGCGTTTGACACGCTTAAAGGGAAGTTAACTTCTGCACCTATACTTTCTTTGCCTAATTTTGAGAATACTTTTGAGATTGAGTGTGATGCTTCTGGAGTGGGAATTGGGGCTGTCCTAATGCAAGAAAAGAAGCCAATTGCCTACTTTAGTGAGAAGTTGAATGGAGCACAACTCAACTATTCAACCTATGATAAAGAGTTGTATGCCTTGGTAAGAACTCTACATGTTTGGCAACACTACTTACTACCGAAGGAGTTTGTCATCCATACAGACCATGAGGCCCTAAAACACTTGAAGGGTCAAGGTAAGCTTAATAAAAGGCATGGTAAGTGGGTTGAATTTATTGAACAATTTCCATATGTGATTAAATACAAGCATGGAAAAGATAATGTTGTTGCTGATGCATTGTCAAGGAGATATACTCTAATTACGGCACTTAGTTCTAAATTACTTGGATTTGAGTATGTTAAAGACTTATATGCGAATGATTCTGACTTTAGCAACATATATGTAGCATGTGAGCATGGAGCATTTGATAAGTTCTATAGACATGATGGATATTTGTTTAAGGGTGGCAAACTTTGTGTGCCTAAGTGTTCTATGCGTGAATTGCTTGTGCTTGAATCTCATAGTGGGGGATTGATGGGGCATTTTGGAATGCATAAGACTTATGATATGTTGAATGAACACTTTTATTGGCGTCATATGATTAAAGATGTAGAAAGAGTTTGTAATTCTTGTATTGCTTGTAAACAGGCCAAATCTAAGTCTATGCCTCATGGATTATACATGCCTTTACCTGTTCCTAGTTCTCCTTGGATTGATATATCTATGGACTTTGTACTTGGATTACCTAGGACTAAGCGTGGTAAAGATAGCATATTTGTTGTTGTTGATAGGTTTAGCAAGATGGCTCATTTTATTCCTTGTCATAAAACTGATGATGCCAATAATGTTGCTAATATATTCTTTAGAGAAGTAGTAAGATTACATGGGGTACCAAGAACTATAGTTTCAGATAGGGATGCAAAGTTCCTTTCACATTTTTGGAGAGTTTTGTGGGGTAAGCTTGGAACTAAATTGCTTTATTCTACAACTTGTCATCCACAAACAGATGGACAAACTGAAGTTGTGAATAGGACTTTAGGAACATTGCTTCGTGCCATTGTGGGCAAGAACTTAAAAACTTGGGAAGATTGTTTGCCATTCATTGAGTTTGCATATAATCGTAGCATACATTCTACCTCAGGTTTTAGTCCATTTGAACTTGTTTATGGCTTTAATCCACTAACTGTATTAGATCTTGTTCCTTTACCTTTGAATGAACTTTCTAATTTAGATGGTGATAAAAAGGCAGAATTGGTGAAATCTTTACATGAGAAGGCTAGAGCCAACATAGAAAAGAGGAACAAGCAATATGCTGAAAGAGCAAACAAGGGCAAAAAGAAGTTGGTGCTTATGCCAGGTGATTGGGTTTGGGTACACTTTCGCAAGGAAAGATTTCCCAACCAAAGGAAGAGTAAGCTAGATGCACGTGGAGATGGTCCATTCCAAGTCTTAGAGCGCATCAATGACAATGCCTACAAGATAGACTTGCCAGGTGAGTATGGTGTTTCTGCAACTTTTAATGTTAGTGATTTGTCTCCCTTTGACATGGATGCAGATTTGAGGACAAATCTTTTTAAAGAAGAGGGGGATGATACGGATCCACTACCACCAACCACCTATGGGGCTCAAGGGAACAAGAACCACAACAATGGCAATCCATTAGCACTTCCTAGTGGACCAATTACAAGGAGCCGTGCAAAGAAGTATGGAGCAACCATGTCCTTACACATACAAGAACAAGTTACAAAAGAGCTCCATGACCTTGCTTTCAACAAGTGCTATGAAGAACTTGAAGGAACACCTAAGTTTCTCACATTAATAGAAGCACATGTTGAGTGGGAACATGAATTGGTTAGCACGCCCATGCTAGATGGCACACCCCAGGCCGTGCCCTCGTCTGACTTGCTGAGGAAAACAACTGCCTTGAAGCACCGCCGTGCCAAATAGCACACCCTGGCCGTGCTTCCCTCTGACTCTGAAGCACCCCCGTGCTAAATAGCACACCCTGGCCGTGCTTCCCTCTGACTCTCAAGAGGGAACTCCTACATTGAAGCACGCCCGTGCCAAATAGCACACCCAGGCCGTGCTTGTCACTGCCTCTCATTAAGTTAGTTAGCTTATTTTGAGTTTTTGCTTTGTTAATGGGTTGGGCCTCCAATATTTCGGCCACCCTTGAATAATTAGCCTTATTTTGTTTAGATTTAGTCAATCTTTAGTAGATTTGGATTAGACATCCAAATCCTTAAGTTGTTATGATTTTGTTAGTCTTATCCTTAGTTGGTTTAGATTTGCTAAATCCTACTCCTTAGCTAACTCTAAATCCTTTAAGGATCTGGACCTTTTAGACTAGTATAAATAGCTTGTTATTTTGTAATTATAAACAATCAATTATTCAATGAATTAAAGACTACTTCTTCATGCTTAGGCGTGTTCATGTTTTTAGAGAGTGTGAGATTGCATTCTTCTAATTGCATCAAGAATCAAGGTAAACTTATCAATCTAATTGTGGCGTTTATCTTATTCTTTTTCTCTATTATTGGTGTTCTTGCTTCTTTAAGCTTTGGGTGCCATAGAGAGGGGTTTAGTTTGATCTTGGATCTCTTCCAAAACTTGTCATAGAGTTCATGAAATTTATTTTCATTGGGTTCCGCGTCATATTAGTTCTGAATCTGAATGTAGTGATTATGATGATATGCCTAATTTAGATAATGATAATGATGATTCAGAAAATTTAATACTTCCTGAACATGGGGAAGCTCTGATACCAAACTGACGCGGAACCCAATGAAAATAAATTTCATGAACTCAATGACAAGTTTTGGAAGAGATCCAAGATCAAACTAAACCCCTCTCTATGGCACCCAAAGCTTAAAGAAGCAAGAACACCAATAATAGAGAAAAAGAATAAGATAAACGCCACAATTAGATTGATAAGTTTACCTTGATTCTTGATGCAATTAGAAGAATGCAATCTCACACTCTCTAAAAACATGAACACGCCTAAGCATGAAGAAGTAGTCTTTAATTCATTGAATAATTGATTTTTTAAAAAATTACAAAATAACAAGCTATTTATACTAATCTAAGTGGTCCAGATCCTTAGGGGATTTAGAGTTAGCTAAGGAGTAGGATTTAGCAAATCTAAACCAACTAAGGAGTTGACTAACAAACTCATAACAACTTAAGGATTTGGAAATCTAATCCAAATCCACTAAAGATTGACTAAATCTAATCAAAATAAGGCTAATTATTCAAGGGTGGCCGAAATATTGGAGGCCCAACCCATTAACAAAGCAAAAACACAAAATAAGCTAACTAACTAAATGAGAGGCAGTGACAAGCACGGCCTGGGTGTGCTATTTGGCACGGGCGTGCTTCAATGTAGGAGTTCTCTCTTGAGAGTCAGAGGGAAGCACGGCCAGGGTGTGCTATTTAGCACGGGGGTGCTTCAGAGTCAGAGGGAAGCACGGCCAGGGTGTGCTATTTGGCACGGGGGTGCTTCAAGGCAGTTGTTTTCCTCAGCAAGTCAGACGAGGGCACGGCCTGGGGTGTGCCATCTAGCACGGGCGTGCTAACCAATTCATGTTCCCACTCAACAAGTGCTTCTATTAATGTGAGAAACTTAGGTGTTCCTTCAAGTTCTTCATAGCACTTGTTGAAAGCAAGGTCATGGAGCTCTTTTGTAACTTGTTCTTGTATGTGTAAGGACATGGTTGCTCCATACTTCTTTGCACGGCTCCTTGTAATTGGTCCACTAGGAAGTGCTAATGGATTGCCATTGTTGTGGTTCTTGTTCCCTTGAGCCCCATAGGTGGTTGGTGATAGTGGATCCGTATCACTAAACCAACTAAGGAGTTGACTAACAAAATCATAACAACTTAAGGATTTGGAGATTTAATCCAAATCCACTAAAGATTGACTAAATCTAATCAAAATAAGGCTAACTAATCAAGGGTGGTCGAAATATTGGAGGCCCAACCCATTAACAAAGCAAAAACTCGAAAATAACTAACTAATATTGGAGAGGCAGGGAGTTGCACGGTCCAGGGCGTGCCAAGGCGCACGGGCGTGCACGCATTGTATGACTTCCTTCACGAGAGGCAGAGAAGTACACGGCCTGGGGCGTGCGCGCATGGATGAGTGTTCCTCGCGAGAGGTAGAGAAGTGCACGGCTTGGGGCGTGCTAGTTGGCACGGGCGTGCTCCAAATCATGTGTTGTTCCTTGAGAGGCAGTAGCTTGCACGGCCAGGGGCGTGCCACCTTGCACGGGCGTGCTTACCAACTCAACATGTGCTTCTATTAATGTGAGAAACTTAGGTGTTTCTTCAAGTTCTTCATAGCACTTGTTGAAAGCAAGGTCATGGAGCTCTTGTGTGATTTGCCCTTGAATGTATAAGGACATGGTTGCTCCATACTTCTTTGCACGGCTCCTTGTAATTGGTCCACTAGGAGTGCTAATGGATTGTCATTGTTGTGGTCCTTGTTCCCTTGAGCTCCATATGTGGTTGGTGGTGGTGGATCCGTATCATCCCCCCCCCTTCTTTAAAAAGATTTGTCCTCAAATCTGCATCCATGTCAAAGGGAGACAAATCACTAACATTGAAAGTTGTAGAAACACCATACTCACCTGGCAAGTCTATTTTGTAGGCATTGTCATTGATGTGCTCTAAGACTTGGAATGGACCATCTCCACGTGCATCTAGCTTACTCTTCCTTTGGTTGGGAAATCTTTCCTTGCGAAAGTGTACCCAAACCCAATCACCTGGCATAAGCACTAACTTTTTCCTGCCCTTGTTGGCTTTATTAGCATATTGCTTGTTCCTCTTTTCTATGTTGGCTCTAGCCTTCTCATGTAAAGACTTCACCAATTCTGCCTTTTTCTCACCATCTAGATTAGAAAGTTCATTCAAAGGTAAAGTGACACGGATCGGATCAAAGAATGAGATATAAGTTCGCCTCTATGGCACCCCACGTTTATAATGAAACGGAAACACCAATAATCGAGATTAAATGCTCTATGGCACCCCACGTTTATAATGAAACGGTAACACCAATAATCGAGCAAAGAACAAGATAAACGCCACAAACAAGTTGATAAGCTTACCTTAATTCTTGATGCAATTAGAGGAAGCAGTCTCTCACTATCACTCTAAGCAAAGGAGTACAAGCAAAGCTTAAACAAATGAAGTTTTCAATATCTCAAAGTTGTGTTCTTACATGGAATACAAGATATTTATACTAAAACAAGAAACTAGGGCTTAATGAAGCATAAAACAAATAAAACACGCCTAACTGTAGCACTGTAGCGCGTCAAACTAATTGGCACGGTTCCTGTAGCGCTTCTGAGTTCCTGTAGCACTGTAGCGCTTCTGAGTTCCTGTAGCACGTTACTGTAGCAGCGTGCTTTCCTCCACTTAAAGAGCCACCAACAACATTAGAAGCTTAGGAATGCCTTCAAGTTCCTCACAACACTTGTTGAATGCAACATCATGCAGTTCTTGTGTTATTTGGGCTTGAACAAATAATGATATGGCTGCCCCATATCGCTTGGCACGGCTCCTTGTAATCGGTCCAATAGGAAGCACCAATGGATCTCCTTCGTCGTTCACCATGCCTCCTTGTGATCCAGCGACGAGTGATGATGGATCCGTATCATAAAGGAACAAGATCTAATACAGTTAGTGGATTAAAGCCATAAACAAGTTCAAATGGACTAAAACCTGAGGTAGAATGTATGCTACGATTATATGCAAACTCAATAAATGGCAAACAATCTTCCCAAGTTTTCAAGTTCTTACCCACAATGGTACGAAGTAATGTTCCTAAAGTTCTATTCACAACTTCAGTTTGTCCATCTGTTTGTGGATGACAAGTTGTAGAATAAAGTAGTTTAGTTCCAAGCTTACCCCACAAAACTCTCCAAAAGTGTGAAAGGAACTTTGCATCCCTATCAGAAACTATAGTTCTTGGTACCCCATGCAATCTTACCACTTCTTTAAAGAATAATTCAGCAACATTATTGACATCATCAGTTTTATGACAAGGAATAAAATGAGCCATCTTGCTAAATCTATCAACAACAACAAATATGCTATCTTTACCACGCTTAGTCCTAGGTAATCCAAGTACAAAGTCCATAGATATATCAATCCAAGGAGAACTAGGAACAGGTAAAGGCATGTATAATCCATGAGGCATAGACTTAGATTTGGCCTGTTTACAAGCAATACAAGAGTTACAAACTCTTTCTACATCTTTAATCATATGAGGCCAATAAAAGTGTTCATTTAACATATCATAAGTCTTATGTACCCCAAAGTGTCCCATCAATCCCCCACTATGAGATTCAAGCACAAGCAATTCACGCATAGAACATTTAGGCACACAAAGTTTGTTGTTCTTAAACAAATACCCATCATGTCTATAGAACTTATCAAATGCTCCATGCTCACATGCTACATATATGTTGCCAAAGTCAGAATCATTCACATACAATTCTTTAACATACTCAAATCCAAGCAATTTAGAACTAAGAGCAGTAATTAGAGTATATCTTCTTGATAATGCATCTGCAACAACATTGTCTTTTCCATGCTTGTATTTAATCACATATGGAAATTGTTCAATAAATTCAACCCACTTACCATGTCTTTTATTGAGCTTACCTTGACCCTTCAAGTGTTTTAGGGCCTCATGGTCAGTATGGATGACAAACTCTTTAGGTAATAAGTAGTGTTGCCAAACATGTAAAGTTCTTACCAAGGCAAAAAGCTCTTTGTCATAGGTTGAATAGTTGAGTTGTGCTCCATTCAACTTCTCTCTAAAGTAGGCAATTGGCTTCTTTTCTTGCATTAGGACAACCCCAATTCCCACTCCAGAAGCATCACACTCAATCTCAAAAGTATTCTCAAAATTAGGCAAAGAAAGTATAGGTGCAAAAGTTAACTTCCCTTTTAGCGTTTCGAATGCCCTTTGTTGTTCTTCTCCCCACTTGAACCCAACTTCCTTTTTGATAATTTCTGTTAGTGGTGCTGCAATTGAAGAGAAATCCCTAACAAATCTTCTATAGAAGCTTGCCAACCCATGAAAACTCCTAACTTCAGAAACTGATTTGGGAGTTGGCCACTCTTTGATAGCTTTCACTTTCTCCTCATCTACTTCAATACCCTGTGCACTCACAATAAAACCAAGAAATACAAGTCTATCTATACAAAATGTGCATTTGTTAAGCTTAGCATACAGCTTTTCTGTAGCAAAGTCAAACTAATTGGCACGGTTCCTGTAGCGCTTCTGAGTTCCTGTAGCACTGTAGCGCTTCTGAGTTCCTGTAGCACGTTACTGTAGCAGCGTGCTTTCCTCCACTTAAAGAGCCACCAACAACATTAGAAGCTTAGGAATGCCTTCAAGTTCCTCACAACACTTGTTGAATGCAACATCATGCAGTTCTTGTGTTATTTGGGCTTGAACAAATAATGATATGGCTGCCCCATATCGCTTGGCACGGCTCCTTGTAATCGGTCCAATAGGAAGCACCAATGGATCTCCTTCGTCGTTCACCATGCCTCCTTGTGATCCAGCGACGAGTGATGATGGATCCGTATCATCCCCCCTTTCCTCAAAAAGATTTGTCCTCAAATCTGCATCCATGTCAAAAGGAGATAAATCACTAACGTTAAAGGTAGCGGAAACACCATACTCACTTGGTAAGTCTATCTTGTAGGCGTTGTCATTGACGCGTTCCAAGACTTGGAATGGACCATCTCCACGTGCATCTAGTTTAGACTTTCGTTGGCTGGGAAACCTTTCCTTCCGAAGGTGCACCCAAACCCAATCTCCAGGCACAAACACTAGCTTCCTCCTTCCTTTATTGGCCTTGTCAGCATACTGTTTGTTCCTCTTTTCAATATTTGCTCGAGCCTTCTCATGTAAAGACTTCACCAGTTTAGCTTTCTGTTCACCATCTAAACTAGAGAGCTCATGTAAAGGTAAAGGAATAAGGTCCAAAACAGTTAGTGGGTTAAATCCATAAACAAGTTCAAATGGAGTAAAACCTGAAGTAGAATGTATGCTTCGATTATATGCAAATTCAATAAATGGCAAACAATTCTCCCAAGTTTTTAAATTTTTACCCACTATAGTACGAAGTAAAGTTCCCAAAGTCCTATTCACAACCTCAGTTTGTCCATCAGTTTGTGGATGACAAGTAGTCGAATAAAGTAATTTTGTACCGAGTTTACCCCACAAAACCCGCCAAAAATGTGAAAGGAACTTAGCATCCCTATCAGAAACAATAGTCCGCGGAACTCCATGTAATCGTACCACCTCTCTAAAGAATAATTCAGCAACATGAATAGCATCATCAGTTTTGTGACAAGGAATGAAATGAGCCATTTTGCTGAACCTATCAACTACTACAAATATACTGTCTCTACCATGCCTAGTCTTAGGTAATCCAAGTACAAAATCCATAGATATATCAACCCAAGGTGAGCTAGGAACTGGTAAAGGCATATACAACCCATGAGGCATAGACTTAGATTTGGCCTGTTTACAAGTAAGACAAGAATCACAAACCTTCTCGACATCTTTACGCATATGAGGCCAACAAAAATGTTCATTCAACATGTCATAAGTCTTATGTACCCCAAAATGTCCCATCAATCCCCCACAGTGAGACTCAAGTACAAGCAAATCACGCATAGAGCATTTAGGAACACAAAGTTTACTGCCCCTAAACAAATATCCTTCGTGTCGATAAAATTTATCAAATGCCCCGTGTTCACATGCCAAATATACATTGCCAAAATCAGAGTCAGACTCATACAAATCCTTAACATACTCAAATCCTATCAATTTAGAGCTAACAGTAGTAAGTAAAGTATATCTCCGTGACAATGCATCAGCAACAACGTTATCCTTTCCATGCTTGTATTTAATAACGTAAGGGAATTGTTCAATGAACTCAACCCACTTACCATGTCGCTTGTTGAGCTTACCTTGACCCTTCAAATGTTTTAGGGCTTCGTGGTCAGTATGAATGACAAACTCCTTAGGTAGTAAGTAGTGTTGCCATACGCTCAAAGTCCTCACCAAGGCATATAGCTCCTTATCATAGGTCGAGTAATTGAGTTGTGCCCCGTTCAACTTCTCACTGAAATAGGCAATTGGTTTCTTCTCTTGCATCAGTACTCCTCCAATTCCTACACCAGAAGCATCACACTCAATTTCAAAGGTGTTCTCAAAATTAGGTAAAGAAAGTATAGGAGCGGATGTCAACTTCCCTTTAAGCATCTCAAACGCTTTCTGTTGTTCCTCGCCCCACTTGAACCCAACTTCCTTTTTAATTACCTCTGTGAGTGGTGCGGCAATCAAAGAGAAATCTTGTACAAACCGTCGGTAGAAACTTGCCAACCCATGGAAACTTCGCACATCCGAAGCTGATTTCGGCGTCGGCCATTCCTTGATAGCTTTCACTTTCTCCTCATCTACCTCTATACCCTGCGCACTTACAACAAAACCAAGGAACACAAGTCTATCTATACAAAATGTGCATTTCTTAAGCTTAGCATACAATTGTTCAGTTCTCAAAGCTTGTAATACTAGCCTAACATGCCCAACGTGATCATTAAGAGACTTGCTATATACAAGTATATCATCAAAGTACACAACTACAAATTTTCCTAAGAAAGCTCGTAAGACATGGTTCATAAGCCTCATAAACGTACTAGGTGCATTAGATAATCCAAAAGGCATTACTAACCATTCATACAAACCATACTTAGTTTTGAAAGCAGTTTTCCACTCATCACCTAGTTGCATCCGAATTTGATGATAACCGCTCATTAAATCGATCTTTGTAAAGTAAGTAGACCCACACAATTCATCTAACATATCATCAAGTCTAGGAATAGGGTGTCTATACTTTACAGTGATTTTGTTGACCGCCCTACAGTCAATGCACATTCGCCATGTACCATCCTTTTTGGGTACTAAAAGTATTGGAACGGCACAAGGACTCATGCTCTCTCGCACCAATCCTTTCTCCATAAGCTCATCAACTTGCCTCTGCAACTCCTTTGTCTCTGTTGGATTGCTTCGATAGGCTGGTCGATTTGGAATGGTGGAACCGGGAATGAAATCAATCTGATGTTCTATCCCTCTCAAAGGTGGTAATCCACTAGGTAGCTCCTCTGGAAAAACATCAGTGAATTCCTGTAACATAGAAACAAACACAGGAGGTAAACCATCAAGATTAGTGTCAGCGTTAGAAAATAAAATTTCCTTGAACCTAAGAAGCAACACGGGTTGCCTCAAGGCTATGGCACACTTAACCTCTCTAGCTCTCGCATAAAAAGTGTGTTTCTTTCTCTCCCCTCGTTGTGTTTCACTCACTTTTGGGCCACCAATCTGTTTGGTATCTTTTGTGGCCTCTTTCTTTTCAACCTCTCTTTTAACACTCTTTAGTTCTCTCGAACTGGAAGCCTCACTCTCATTTTCCCTCAAAGCTGAAGTCTCTCTTTCTCTCTCAAGTATTTTCTTCTGATCGGTGTATACTTCTTGAGGTGATAATGGAACAAGAGTCACCTTCTTCCCCTTATGAACCAAAGAGTATCGGTTAAAGAACCCATCATGTAGTGCCTTTCGATCATATTGCCATGGTCTTCCCAACAATAGATGGCCTGCCTGCATCGGTACTACATCACATAAAATTTCATCTTTGTACCACCCAATAGAGAACGGCACAAGCACCTGGCGTGTCACCTTCACCTCTCCACCATCATTCAACCATTGCAGTCTATAAGGTTTAGGATGTTTAAGACATGCCAAATTCAACTTATTCACCATACTCACACTAGCAACATTAGTGCAACTACCCCCATCAATAATAAGCAAGCACACTTTTCCATGTATCAAGCATCTAGTGTGAAAGATGTTCTCACGTTGTTCAAGGCTCTCCTCCTTAACATGCATATTCAAAACTCGCCTAACAACTAGAGATTCTCCACGTTCAGCAAACAACAAGTTATGCTCATCCTCATCTGACTTATCATTATCAACATCATGCAAATGAGGCAAATCATCACAATCACTACATTCAGATTCAGAACTAATATTACCATCTTCCCTAACAATCATAACCCTTTTATTAGGACATTGAGATGCAATATGCCCTTTTCCTAAACACTTAAAGCATTTAATCTCTCTAGCAGGGTTTATAGAGTTAGAAGTACCTTTGTTTCCCTTGAATGTAGTTTGGGCAACCTCTTTACCTTTCGAAACTGATTCTGTTCTTTGGAAACTAGGGCCTTTGAAATCTTTCTTCTCACCTTCTTTGGGCCATTTGGATCCCCATGTGTTGCTAGAATACTTGTTGGTGGATCTCCCCTTTTTCTGTCTTTCAAGTTTCATGGCCATATCTATCATCTCCTCTAAGGTATCATACCTATACATCTCTAAGGCATCAGCAATGTCTTTGTTTAGACCTCCAAGGAAACGTGACATGGTGATTTGGACATCTTCCTCAATCTTGGCTCTTGCCATGCAAATCTCCATCTCTTTGTAGTACTCTTCCATGCTCCTCCCTCCTTGCACCATTCTTGCTAATTTATTATGTAAATCCCTGAAGTAATGAGCAGGAACAAACTTTTGGTGCATTAACTCCTTCATGATCTCCCATGGTGGTACTGGTCGCATTCCCCTGCTTCTTCTTTTTAGTAGCAATTGTTCCCACCAAAACATAGCATATCCTTTGAACTCCACAGCTGCAAGATGGGATTTCTTCTCCTGGGAATAGTTATGGCATTCAAAGATTTGTTCTACCTTTCTCTCCCATTCAAGGTATTCTTCAGCATTGTTGTTGCCCTTGAATTCTGGGATCCTCATTTTGATTGCTCCCAAGTCTCCATCAATTTTATTAGGATTAGTACCTTCAGTCTCCTCATCATCAGGGGTTTGAATTCTAACTTGGGGACGGACTCTAGTGGCATTAGAACTTTGTGAAGCCTTCAGCTCTTGTAATTCTTCCCTCATGTCTTGAAAGAGATTGTTAAAGGTTCTAAATTGTCCTTGGATAGATTCCATGAACAATTTTAGTTGAGGATCTCTAATTGGATTTCCATCTCCGTTACCACCTCCAGATGTGCCTGTACTCATGGTTAGTATTCAAGAATAGAAAACACGAAAAAGATTTGAGTTAGTGATAAAGCACTCCCTCACGTGTTTACACTCCACAATCACTCCTTGCAATTCCTCGAATTGTACTTCAGAACCGTAGGTTAACCAACCAATTTGAAAGCACGTTTTAGAATCAAGGAAATAAATCTTAACAATAAAAGTAAGCACAAACTCTAGAAAGAAGACTGAAAACGATAATGGATGGTAGTACAAAGACAAGATGATGTACTACTTGATTATATTAATTTAGAGTGTAGTGAACAAACAAATACACCCTAATAATGTAATAGAAGCAACGGCAGCTCAAAACAATAATTAAACAAACTAGAATTTAAAAGGACAATTTCTGGATATGATGTGTGAATTTAGTTTACTACAAAGCAAACCAAATATGGACCTAATTAATTTTACCCAATCAAAGCAAGCAAACAATAAAAAAAAACCAAATTTTCAGAATTGACACAGAAATTATAGTGATAACCAGATTTACTTGATGTCACAGGTTGATTATCTTTAACTATAAAATTGCATGCTTGTGTATATAAATGTAGTATAGTCGGTCCAAGCAAAGTATCAACCTTTCCAGCAATGATTTGTGTTCTCTCAAGATAGGATCCCAATTTAAGTCAAATGCTTTTAGGTTGTCCAGCAATTGTGTCTTCTAAATTTCATTATAGGTAGGTAATGATTATGTTGTCCAACAATGCTTTTGTGTCTCCCAAGTCAAATTTGGTAGGTAATAATTAGTTGTCCAACAATGACTTTTCTTTTTTTTTTTTTTTTTTTGATTTGATCAACAAGATTCAAGAACACAAACAAATCTCCAGATTTGGTATTTAATAACTTATAAATTCGTAATAAATGTAATCAATTGATTTTTTTTTTTTTTAACTGAAGAACAAGCAACAATAAGAAGATTCAATAGAAGGTAATTCTAGATCTAAGTAGATCCAGCGAGAAAATATATAGATGCAACAAAATCCAAAGAGAAAATTCCAGATCTAAGAAGATCTAATGAGGAAACACCTAGATCCAACAAGATCTAAAGAGGAAATTCCATATCTGCAATGAAATCAAGAAATAAGACAAACAACAATGGAATCCAACAACAAGAAAACTTAAACTCCTAACTAAGATAACAGAACTTACCCCAAAACTTTGATTTGGCTCTGATACCAAATGACACGGATCGGATCAAAGAATGAGATATAAGTTCGCCTCTATGGCACCCCACGTTTATAATGAAACGGAAACACCAATAATCGAGATTAAATGCTTTATGGCACCCCACGTTTATAATGAAACGGTAACACCAATAATCGAGCAAAGAACAAGATAAACGCCACAAACAAGTTGATAAGCTTACCTTAATTCTTGATGCAATTAGAGGAAGCAATCTCTCACTATCACTCTAAGCAAAGGAGTACAAGCAAAGCTTAAACAAATGAAGTTTTCAATATCTCAAAGTTGTGTTCTTACATGGAATACAAGATATTTATACTAAAACAAGAAACTAGGGCTTAATGAAGCATAAAACAAATAAAACACGCCTAACTGTAGCACTGTAGCGCGTCTGAGTTCCTGTAGGGATAGGGTGTTTATACTTTACAGTGATTTTGTTGACCGCTCTACAATCAACACACATGCGCCATGTTCCATCCTTTTTAGGCATAGAAGCACGGGAACGGCACACGGGCTCATGCTTTCTCTCACCAAACCTTTCTCCATAAGTTCATCAACTTGCCTTTGCAACTCCTTTGTCTCCATTGGATTGCTTCTATAGGCAGGCCTATTTGGAATGGTGGATCCAGAAATGAAGTCAATTTGATGTTCTATTCCTCTTAAAGGTGGTAAACCACTAGGTAATTCACTAGGAAAGACATCATCAAATTCCTGCAACATAGAAACAAACATAGAAGGCAAATTATCAAGGTTAGAGTTAGATTCAGCAAATAAAATTTCCTTGTATCTAAGAAGCAATATGGGCTTCTCCAAGGCAATGGCACACTTAACCTCTCTAGTTCTTGCATAAAAAGTCTGTTTCTTTTTCTTCTCTCTTTCTTTTACTCTCACAATTGGGCCATTAATTTGTTTGTTATTTTTGTGGCCTCTTTTCCCTCATCCTTACTCTTTTCTCTCTTTTGTTCTCTCAATCTCGAATTGTCACTCTCATGTTTTCTCAAGGCCGAAACCTCTCTCTCTCTCTCTCAACTATCTTTCTTTGGTCTTCATAAACTTCTTGAGGTGATAAAGGTACAAGAACCACCTTTTTCCCCTTATGAATCAAAGAATATCGATTGTGGAATCCATCATGAAGTGCTCTTCTATCATATTGCCATGGCCTTCCCAACAATAGATGTCCAGCTTGCATAGGTACTATATCACACAGAATTTCATCTTCATACCTGATACGGATCCGCCATCAATCAACCATGGAGCTCAAGGGAATATAGAGAATAACACCAGCATAACTCGCGAGCGCGACTTTGACCTGCGCGAGCGCGAGAAGTGCAAAGGAGAGGCAGAAGGTTAGGCAGCGTAACTCGCGAGCGCGAACTTCACATACGCGAGCGCGACCAACACTCGCGAGCGCGAATCTACACTGCGCGAGCGCGAGAAGCGCAAACGAGAGGCAGAGAGCTAGACCGCGCAACTCGCGAGCGTGAGCTTCACATACGCGAGCGCGACCACATCTCGCGAGCGCGACTCTACCGTACGCGAGCGCGAGAAGCGCAAACGAGAGGCAGAGAGTTAGGCCGCGCAACTCGCGCGCGCGAGCCTCACATGCGCGAGCGCGACCAACACTCGCGAGCGCAAACTTACACTACGCGAGCGCGAGAAGCGCAACTCGCAAGGCAGAGAGCTAGTTAGCATAAGTCGCGAGTGCGAATTTGAAATGCGCGAGCGCGACTCATGCATGTTTTATGTTTTATGCTTTATTTGTTATCTTTGTAACCTAATATGTTTAGGTTTAGTATAAATACTCTCATCTTCATTGTAAACACAAAGAAAACTTTTGGAAATATTGATAAACAACATTTGTTCAAGCTTTGCTTGTTCTATTTGCTTAGAGAGATAGTGAGAGATTGCTTCCTCTAATTGCATCAAGAATTAAGGTAAACTTATCAACTCGTTTGTGGCGTTTATCTTGTTCTTTGCTCGATTATTGGTGTTACCGTTTCCTTATAAACGTGGGGTGCCATAGAGCGTTTAATCTCGATTATTGGTGTTTCCGTTTCAATATAAACGTGGGGTGCCATAGAGGCGAACTTATATCCCATTCCTTTGATTCCCGATGCCGGATCCGTGTCATTTGGTATCAGAGCCAAATCAAAGTTCAAGGCACTGTAGCAAGGTCAAATTTGCTGTAGCAAAGTCAAACTAATTGGCATGGGCACTGTAGCAGGCGTGCTTTCCTCCATTTCAACTTCACATGCCACCAACAACATTAGAAGCCTAGGAATGTCTTCAAGTTCCACAAAACACTTGTTAAAATGCTTCATCATGATGCTCTTGTGTGATTTGGACTTGAATATAAGAACATGGCTCCCCCATATCTCTCTGCATGACTCTTGTAATCACCCCTTTAGGAAGCACCAATGAATCTCCAATGTTATTCTCTATATTCCCTTGAGCTCCATGGTTGATTGATGGCGGATCCGTATCAATACCATCCAATAGAAAATGGCACAAGTACCTATTTAGTCACTTTCATTTCCCCACAATCATTCAACCATTGCAACCTATAAGGTTTAGGATGCTTGAGACAAGTCAAGTTCAGTTTGTTTACCATGTTTACACTAGCAACATTAGTGCAACTACCCCCATCAATAATAAGAGTACACACTTTTCCACTAATCAAACATCTAGTGTGAAATATATTCTCACGTTGCTCAAGACTTTCTTCTTTAACATGCATGTTCAAAGCACGTCTAGCAACCAAGGCTTCTCCATGTTCAGGAAGTATCAAATTTTCTGAATCATCATCATCATTATCATCAAGTAATTTAGGCATATCATCATAATCACTACATTCAGATTCAGAACTAACATTCCCATCATCTTTAACAATCATAACCCTTTTATTAGGACATTGAGATGCATAATGCCCTTTCCCCAAACATTTAAAGCATTTAATTCCTCTAGAAGGGGTTGTAGAGTTAGAAGTACCTTTGTTGCTTTTAAATGGAGTTTGGACAGTTTCTTTACCTTTTGAAGTTGAATCTGTCCTTTGAGAACTTGAGCCTCTAAATTCTTTCTTCTCACCTTCTTTAGGCCATTTAGATCCCCATGTGTTGTTGGAATACTTATTGGTGTTGGATCTCCCCTTTTTCTGTCTTTCAAGTTTCATGGCCATATCTACCATCTCCTCTAAGCTTTCATACCTATACATCTCTAAAGCATCAGCAATGTCTTTATTGAGACCCCCAAGGAATCGAGACATGGTGATTTGCTCTTCTTCCTCAATTTTGGCTCTAGCCATGCAAATCTCCATCTCCTTGTAGTACTCTTCAACACTTCTTCCTCCTTGCACCATCCTTGCTAATTTATTGTGTAAATCCCTAAAGTAGTGAGTAGGGACAAATTTTTGGTGCATCAATTCTTTCATAATCTCCCATGGTGGTACAGGTCGCAATCCCTTTCTTCTTCTTTTCAATAGTAATTATTCCCACCAAAACATGGCATAACCTTTGAATTCAACAGCAGCAAGATGGGATTTCTTTTCTTGAGAATAGTTATGGCATTCAAAAATTTGTTCTACTTTTCTCTCCCATTCAAGATATTCTTCAGCATTGTTATTGCCTTTGAATTCTGGAATCCTCATTTTAATTGATCCCAAGTCCCCATCAAGTTTATTAGGATTGGTCTCTTCACTCTCTTCAACATCATGGTCTTGAAATCTGGTTTGTGGACGAGTTCTAGTTGTGTTAGAGCTTTGTGAAGCTGATATGGATCAACCATCACTCAACCATGGAGCTCAAGGGAGCAAGGAGAACAACATGGGAGATCCATTAGTGTTTCCTAGTGGGCCAATTACAAGAAGTCAAGCAAAGAGATATGGGGCAGCCATATCCTTATATGTTCAAGCCCAAATTACACAAGAACTTCATGATGTGGCATTTAACAAGTGTTGTGTGGAACTTGAAGGCACACCTCGGCTTCTTACAATGTTGGAGACATGTGCTGTTGGTGTAGCACACCCTAGCCATGCTAATATGTAAGGGATGTGGGCTTGGACGTGTCCTTATCCCTTGTTGCATGTTTTGGTCTAATTAATATGTAATATGGGCTCATAGTGTTTATTTAAGTTGTTTTGGGTTGGTTTTATGATGCATGCAATCTGCCCAATATTAAGTTGTTTGTTTTGGGCTGGAAATGACTTTATTTTGTGTTTTAGAGTTAAGCCCATGTGTTTTGGCCCTAGGGCAGCCTAGTTAGATGCTCTTCTTTAGGGTTATGTTTGTTTAAGGCATATAAATAGCCTCCTTAAGATGTAAAACGGGATTTTTTGGCATAAATTGAATCTAAGGCAGAATTGTTCATGCTCTTGCATGTTCTTCTTAATTAGAGTGATTGTGAGAATTTGCTATCCTCTAATTGCATCAGGAATTAAGGTAAACTTATCAATTCGTTTGTGGCGTTTATCTTGTTCTTTGCTCGATTATTGGTGTTACCGTTTCATTATAAACGTGGGGTGCCATAGAGCGTTTTAATCTCGATTATTGGTGTTTCCGTTTCATTATAAACGTGGGGTGCCATAGAGGCGAACTTACATCTCATTCCTTTGATTCCCGATCCCGGTTCCTTATCATTTGGTATCAGAGCCAAATCAAAGTTTTGGGGTAAGTTTTGTTATCTTAGTTTAGGAATTTGAGTTTTCTATTTGCTGGATTTCCTTTGATGTTATCTTAATACTTGCTTTCATTCTAGATCTGGATTTTTCTCTTTAGATCGTGTTGGATCTAGACATTTTCTCTTTAGATCTTGTTTAGACATTATCTCTTTAGATCTTTGATACGGATCCATCATCACTCGTCGCTGGATCACAAGGAGGCATGGTGAACGACGAAGGAGATCCATTGGTGCTTCCTATTGGACCGATTACAAGGAGCCGTGCCAAGCGATATGGGGCAGCCATATCATTATTTGTTCAAGTCCAAATAACACAAGAACTGCATGATGTTGCATTCAACAAGTGTTGTGAGGAACTTGAAGGCATTCCTAGGCTTCTAATGTTGTTGGTGGCTCTTTAAGTGGAGGAAAGCACGCTGCTACAGTAACGTGCTACAGGAACTCAGAAGCGCTACAGTGCTACAGGAACTCAGAAGCGCTACAGTGCCACGCCAATTAGTTTGACTTTTCTACAGTAACGTGCTACAGGAACTCAGACGCGCTACAGTAACGCGTTTTATGTGTTTTATGCTTCATTAAGCCCTAGTTTCTTGTTTTAGTATAAATATCTTGTATTCCATGTAAGAAGACGATTTTTGAGATATTGAAAACTTCATTTGTTTAAGCTTTGCTTGTACTCCTTTGCTTAGAGTGATAGTGAGAGATTGCTTCCTCTAATTGCATCAAGAATTAAGGTAAGCTTATCAACTTGTTTGTGGCGTTTATCTTGTTCTTTGCTCGATTATTGGTGTTACCGTTTCATTATAAACGTGGGGTGCCATAGAGCGTTTAATCTCGATTATTGGTGTTTCCGTTTCATTATAAACGTGGGGTGCCATAGAGGCGAACTTATATCTCATTCTTTGATCCGATCCGTATCATTTGGTATCAGAGCCAAATCAAAGTTTTGGGGTAAGTTCTGTTATCTTAGTTAGGAATTTAAGTTTTCTTGTTGTTGGATTCCATTGTTGTTTGTCTTATTTCTTGATTTCATTGCAGATCTGGAATTTCCTCTTTAGATCTTGTTGGATCTAGGTGTTTCCTCGTTAGATCTTCTTAGATCTAGAATTACCTTCTATTGAATCTTCTTGTTGTTGCTTGTTCTTCAGTTAAAAAAAAAAAAATCAATTGATTACATTTATTACGAATTTATAAGTTATTAAATACCAAATCTGGAGATTTGTTTGTGTTCTTGAATCTTGTTGATCAAATCAAAAAAAAAAAAAAAAAAAAAAAGTCACTGTTGGACAACTAATTATTACCTACCAAATTTGACTTGGGAGACACAAAAGCATTGTTGGACAACATAATCATTACCTATCTATATTGAAATTGGAAGACACAATTGCTGGACAACCTAAAAGCATTTGACTTAAATTGGGATCCTATCTTGAGAGAACACAAATCATTGCTGGAAAGGTTGATACTTTGCTTGGACCGACTATACTACATTTATATACACAAGCATGCAATTTTATAGTTAAAGATAATCAACCTGTGACATCAAGTAAATCTGGTTATCACTATAATTTCTGTGTCAATTCTGAAAATTTGGGTTTTTATTGTTTGCTTGCTTTGATTGGGTAAAATTAATTAGGTCCATATTTGGTTTGCTTTGTAGTAAACTAAATTCACACATCATATCCAGAAATTGTCCTTTTAAATTCTAGTTTGTTTAATTATTGTTTTGAGCTGCCGTTGCTTCTATTACGTTATTAGGGTGTATTTGTTTGTTCACTACACTCTAAATTAATATAATCAAGTAGTACATCATCTTGTCTTTGTACTACCATCCATTATCGTTTTCAGTCTTCTTTCTAGAGTTTGTGCTTACTTTTATTGTTAAGATTTATTTCCTTGATTCTAAAACGTGCTTTCAAATTGGTTGGTTAACCTACGGTTCTGAAGTACAATTCGAGGAATTGCAAGGAGTGATTGCGGAGTGTAAACACGTGAGGGAGTGCTTTATCACTAACTCAAATCTTTTTCGTGTTTTCTATTCTTGAATACTAACCATGAGTACAGGCACATCTGGAGGTGGTAACGGAGATGGAAATCCAATTAGAGATCCTCAACTAAAATTGTTCATGGAATCTATCCAAGGACAATTTAGAACCTTTAACAATCTCTTTCAAGACATGAGGGAAGAATTGCAAGAGCTGAAGGCTTCACAAAGTTCTAATGCCACTAGAGTCCGTCCCCAAGTTAGAATTCAAACCCCTGATGCTGAGGAGACTGAAGGTACTAATCCTAATAAAATTGATGGAGACTTGGGAGCAATCAAAATGAGGATCCCAGAATTCAAGGGCAACAACAATGCTGAAGAATACCTTGAATGGGAGAGAAAGGTAGAACAAATCTTTGAATGCCATAACTATTCCCAGGAGAAGAAATCCCATCTTGCAGCTGTGGAGTTCAAAGGATATGCTATGTTTTGGTGGGAACAATTGCTACTAAAAAGAAGAAGCAGGGGAATGCGACCAGTACCACCATGGGAGATCATGAAGGAGTTAATGCACCAAAAGTTTGTTCCTGCTCATTACTTCAGGGATTTACATAATAAATTAGCAAGAATGGTGCAAGGAGGGAGGAGCGTGGAAGAGTACTACAAAGAGATGGAGATTTGCATGGCAAGAGCCAAGATTGAGGAAGATGTCCAAATCACCATGTCACGATTCCTTGGAGGTCTAAACAAAGACATTGCTGATGCCTTAGAGATGTATAGGTATGATACCTTAGAGGAGATGATAGATATGGCCATGAAACTTGAAAGACAGAAAAAGGGGAGATCCACCAACAAGTATTCTAGCAACACATGGGGATCCAAATGGCCCAAAGAAGGTGAGAAGAAAGATTTCAAAGGCCCTAGTTTCCAAAGAACAGAATCAGTTTCGAAAGGTAAAGAGGTTGCCCAAACTACATTCAAGGGAAACAAAGGTACTTCTAACTCTATAAACCCTGCTAGAGAGATTAAATGCTTTAAGTGTTTAGGAAAAGGGCATATTGCATCTCAATGTCCTAATAAAAGGGTTATGATTGTTAGGGAAGATGGTAATATTAGTTCTGAATCTGAATGTAGTGATTGTGATGATTTGCCTCATTTGCATGATGTTGATAATGATAAGTCAGATGAGGATGAGCATAACTTGTTGTTTGCTGAACGTGGAGAATCTCTAGTTGTTAGGCGAGTTTTGAATATGCATGTTAAGGAGGAGAGCCTTGAACAACGTGAGAACATCTTTCACACTAGATGCTTGATACATGGAAAAGTGTGCTTGCTTATTATTGATGGGGGTAGTTGCACTAATGTTGCTAGTGTGAGTATGGTGAATAAGTTGAATTTGGCATGTCTTAAACATCCTAAACCTTATAGACTGCAATGGTTGAATGATGGTGGAGAGGTGAAGGTGACACGCCAGGTGCTTGTGCCGTTCTCTATTGGGTGGTACAAAGATGAAATTTTATGTGATGTAGTACCGATGCAGGCAGGCCATCTATTGCTGGGAAGACCATGGCAATATGATCGAAAGGCACTACATGATGGGTTCTTTAACCGATACTCTTTGGTTCATAAGGGGAAGAAGGTGACTCTTGTTCCATTATCACCTCAAGAAGTATACACCGATCAGAAGAAAATACTTGAGAGAGAAAGAGAGACTTCAGCTTTGAGGGAAAATGAGAGTGAGGCTTCCAGTTCGAGAGAACTAAAGAGTGTTAAAAGAGAGGTTGAAAAGAAAGAGGCCACAAAAGATACCAAACAGATTGGTGGCCCAAAAGTTAGTGAAACACAACGAGGGGAGAGAAAGAAACACACTTTTTATGCGAGAGCTAGAGAGGTTAAGTGTGCCATAGCCTTGAGGCAACCCGTGTTGCTTCTTAGGTTCAAGGAAATTTTATTTTCTAACGCTGACACTAATCTTGATGGTTTACCTCCTGTGTTTGTTTCTATGTTACAGGAATTCACTGATGTTTTTCCAGAGGAGCTACCTAGTGGATTACCACCTTTGAGAGGGATAGAACATCAGATTGATTTCATTCCCGGTTCCACCATTCCAAATCGACCAGCCTATCGAAGCAATCCAACAGAGACAAAGGAGTTGCAGAGGCAAGTTGATGAGCTTATGGAGAAAGGATTGGTGCGAGAGAGCATGAGTCCTTGTGCCGTTCCAGTACTTTTAGTACCCAAAAAGGATGGTACATGGCGAATGTGCATTGACTGTAGGGCGGTCAACAAAATCACTGTAAAGTATAGACACCCTATTCCTAGACTTGATGATATGTTAGATGAATTGTGTGGGTCTACTTACTTTACAAAGATCGATTTAATGAGCGGTTATCATCAAATTCGGATGCAACTAGGTGATGAGTGGAAAACTGCTTTCAAAACTAAGTATGGTTTGTATGAATGGTTAGTAATGCCTTTTGGATTATCTAATGCACCTAGTACGTTTATGAGGCTTATGAACCATGTCTTACGAGCTTTCTTAGGAAAATTTGTAGTTGTGTACTTTGATGATATACTTGTATATAGCAAGTCTCTTAATGATCACGTTGGGCATGTTAGGCTAGTATTACAAGCTTTGAGAACTGAACAATTGTATGCTAAGCTTAAGAAATGCACATTTTGTATAGATAGACTTGTGTTCCTTGGTTTTGTTGTAAGTGCGCAGGGTATAGAGGTAGATGAGGAGAAAGTGAAAGCTATCAAAGAATGGCCGACGCCGAAATCAGCTTCGGATGTGCGAAGTTTCCATGGGTTGGCAAGTTTCTACCGACGGTTTGTACAAGATTTCTCTTCGATTGCCGCACCACTCACAGAGGTAATTAAAAAGGAAGTTGGGTTCAAGTGGGGCGAGGAACAACAGAAAGCGTTTGAGATGCTTAAAGGGAAGTTGACATCCGCTCCTATACTTTCTTTACCTAATTTTGAGAACACCTTTGAAATTGAGTGTGATGCTTCTGGTGTAGGAATTGGAGGAGTACTGATGCAAGAGAAGAAACCAATTGCCTATTTCAGTGAGAAGTTGAACGGGGCACAACTCAATTACTCGACCTATGATAAGGAGCTATATGCCTTGGTGAGGACTTTGAGCGTATGGCAACACTACTTACTACCTAAGGAGTTTGTCATTCATACTGACCACGAAGCCCTAAAACATTTGAAGGGTCAAGGTAAGCTCAACAAGCGACATGGTAAGTGGGTTGAGTTCATTGAACAATTCCCTTACGTTATTAAATACAAGCATGGAAAGGATAACGTTGTTGCTGATGCATTGTCACGGAGATATACTTTACTTACTACTGTTAGCTCTAAATTGATAGGATTTGAGTATGTTAAGGATTTGTATGAGTCTGACTCTGATTTTGGCAATGTATATTTGGCATGTGAACACGGGGCATTTGATAAATTTTATCGACACGAAGGATATTTGTTTAGGGGCAGTAAACTTTGTGTTCCTAAATGCTCTATGCGTGATTTGCTTGTACTTGAGTCTCACTGTGGGGGATTGATGGGACATTTTGGGGTACATAAGACTTATGACATGTTGAATGAACATTTTTATTGGCCTCATATGCGTAAAGATGTCGAGAAGGTTTGTGATTCTTGTCTTACTTGTAAACAGGCCAAATCTAAGTCTATGCCTCATGGGTTGTATATGCCTTTACCAGTTCCTAGCTCACCTTGGGTTGATATATCTATGGATTTTGTACTTGGATTACCTAAGACTAGGCATGGTAGAGACAGTATATTTGTAGTAGTTGATAGGTTCAGCAAAATGGCTCATTTCATTCCTTGTCACAAAACTGATGATGCTATTCATGTTGCTGAATTATTCTTTAGAGAGGTGGTACGATTACATGGAGTTCCGCGGACTATTGTTTCTGATAGGGATGCTAAGTTCCTTTCACATTTTTGGCGGGTTTTGTGGGGTAAACTCGGTACAAAATTACTTTATTCGACTACTTGTCATCCACAAACTGATGGACAAACTGAGGTTGTGAATAGGACTTTGGGAACTTTACTTCGTACTATAGTGGGTAAAAATTTAAAAACTTGGGAGGATTGTTTGCCATTTATTGAATTTGCATATAATCGAAGCATACATTCTACTTCAGGTTTTACTCCATTTGAACTTGTTTATGGATTTAACCCACTAACTGTTTTGGACCTTATTCCTTTACCTTTACATGAGCTCTCTAGTTTAGATGGTGAACAGAAAGCTAAACTGGTGAAGTCTTTACATGAGAAGGCTCGAGCAAATATTGAAAAGAGGAACAAACAGTATGCTGACAAGGCCAATAAAGGAAGGAGGAAGCTAGTGTTTGCGCCTGGAGATTGGGTTTGGGTGCACCTTCGGAAGGAAAGGTTTCCCAGCCAACGAAAGTCTAAACTAGATGCACGTGGAGATGGTCCATTCCAAGTCTTGGAACGCGTCAATGACAACGCCTACAAGATAGACTTACCAGGTGAGTATGGTGTTTCCGCTACCTTTAACGTTAGTGATTTGTCTCCTTTTGACATGGATGCAGATTTGAGGACAAATCTTTTTGAGGAAAGGGGGGATGATACGGATCCATCATCACTCGTCGCTGGATCACAAGGAGGCATGGTGAACGACGAAGGAGATCCATTGGTGCTTCCTATTGGACCGATTACAAGGAGCCGTGCCAAGCGATATGGGGCAGCCATATCATTATTTGTTCAAGTCCAAATAACACAAGAACTGCATGATGTTGCATTCAACAAGTGTTGTGAGGAACTTGAAGGCATTCCTAGGCTTCTAATGTTGTTGGTGGCTCTTTAAGTGGAGGAAAGCACGCTGCTACAGTAACGTGCTACAGGAACTCAGAAGCGCTACAGTGCTACAGGAACTCAGAAGCGCTACAGTGCCACGCCAATTAGTTTGACTTTTCTACAGTAACGTGCTACAGGAACTCAGACGCGCTACAGTAACGCGTTTTATGTGTTTTATGCTTCATTAAGCCCTAGTTTCTTGTTTTAGTATAAATATCTTGTATTCCATGTAAGAAGACGATTTTTGAGATATTGAAAACTTCATTTGTTTAAGCTTTGCTTGTACTCCTTTGCTTAGAGTGATAGTGAGAGATTGCTTCCTCTAATTGCATCAAGAATTAAGGTAAGCTTATCAACTTGTTTGTGGCGTTTATCTTGTTCTTTGCTCGATTATTGGTGTTACCGTTTCATTATAAACGTGGGGTGCCATAGAGCGTTTAATCTCGATTATTGGTGTTTCCGTTTCATTATAAACGTGGGGTGCCATAGAGGCGAACTTATATCTCATTCTTTGATCCGATCCGTATCAATCTTGTTGGATCTAGACAATTTCTCTTTAGATTTTGTTAGATTTAGATAATTTCTATTTAAATCTTCTTGAATCTAGTTTTCTTTTGTATCTTCTTATTGTTTGCATCATTTTCTAGTTACCCTTTTGACTAATTCAAGATCTATCTTTGAATATTCTTGTTGTTTGCTTGTTTCTTGATTAAAAAAAAAAAAAGGTCATTGATAAAGAGAGATAAGTCAGAATTTGTTAAGGTCATTACCTACTTAAGTTGAATTGGGAGACACAAAATTGTTGGACAACCTACATACTAAGTCAATATCTACCTAGATTGAAATTGGAAGACACAATTGCTGGGCAACCTAAAGGCATTTTGACTTGATTTGGGAATTTATTGATAGTCTATCTTACATTCAATTGAAGGATATTATATTTTGACTTGATTTGGGATCTTATCTTGAGAAAACACAAAATTCATTGTTGGACCACCTAAATATTAATTCATTACCTACCTAAATTGAATTGGGAGACACAAACCATCCACTTATACCTTGTTAAGCCCTTACCCTACCTAAATTGGGTCACATTTGTAGGTTAAGTGAGGATATAAGTCAAAAACGTGTGCTACAGTAACTTGCTACAGGAACTCAGAAGCAAACTTGCTATAGTACCTTAAAACGTGTGCTACAGTAACTTGCTACAGGAACTCAGAAGCAAACTTGCTACAGTACCTTTAAAAAAAAAATTTTTTTTTTTGGGTTTTCTTTGTTTGCTTGCTTTGATTGGGTAGAATTAATTAGGTCCATATTTGGTTTGCTTTGTAGTGAACTAAATTCATGCAATATATCCAGAAATTGTCTTTCAAATTCTAGTTTCTATTTCTTGTTTTTGTGCTATCTTTGCTTCATTTATATTGTTAGGATGTATTTGCTTGTTCCAACACTCTAATTAATAATCAAGTAGTACATTGTTTTGTTCTTGTGCTACCATTCATTTCATTTGAGTTTTCATTCTAGAATTGTGCTTACGTTTCTTTTGTTAAGGTTTATTTTCCTTGTGTTCTAAACGTGCTTTGAGATTGATTGGTTGGCTTGAAATTCTGAAGTACAATTGGAGGATTTGCAAGGAGTGATTGAGGAGTGTAAACACGTGAGGGAGTGCCTTATCACTAACTCAAATTTTTTTCGTGTTTTCTATTTTTGAATACTAACCATGAGTACAGGCAAATCTGGAGATGGTAATGATGGAATTCCAATTAAAGATCCTCAATTGAAACTTTTCATGGAAGCAATTCAAGGACAGTTTAGAACCTTCAATAATCTTGTCCAAGACATGAGGGAGGAATTGCAAGAGATAAAAGCTTCACATAGCTCTAATACAACTAGAACTCGTCCACAAACTAGATTTCAAGACCATGATGATGAAGAAAGTGAAGAGACCAATCCTAATAAACTTGATGGGGACTTGGGATCAATTAAGATGAGGATTCCAGAATTCAAAGGCAACAACAATGCTGAAGAGTATCTTGAATGGGAAAGGAAGGTAGAACAAATCTTTGAATGCCATAACTATTCCCAGGAGAAGAAATCCCATCTTGCAGCTGTGGAGTTCAAAGGATATGCTATGTTTTGGTGGGAACAATTGCTACAAAAAAGAAGAAGCAGGGGGATGCGACCAGTACCACCATGGGAGATCATGAAGGAATTAATGCACCAAAAGTTTGTCCCTGCTCATTACTTTAGGGATTTACACAACAAACTAGCAAGAATGGTGCAAGGAGGGAGGAGTGTGGAAGAGTACTACAAGGAGATGGAGATTTGCATGGCAAGAGCTAAGATTGAGGAAGATGTCCAAATCACCATGTCACGATTCCTTGGAGGTCTAAATAGCGATATTGCTGATGCTTTGGAGATGTATCGCTATGATACACTAGAAGAGATGGTAGATATGGCCATGAAGCTAGAAAGGCAGAAAAAGGGAAAGTCTACCAACAAGTATTCCAACAATACTTTGGGAACCAAATGGTCCAAAGGAGGTGAGAAGAAAGACTTCAAAGGTCCTAGTTTCCAAAGGACAGAATCAATTTCGAAACGTAAAGAGGTTGCCCAAACTACATTCAAAGGAAACAAAGGTACTTCTAACTCTATAAACCCTGCTAGAGAGATTAAATGCTTTAAGTGTTTAGGAAAAGGGCATATTGCATCTCAATGTCCTAATAAAAGGGTTATGATTGTTAGGGAAGATGGAAATGTTAGTTCTGAATCCGAATGTAGTGATTGTGATGATATGCCTCATTTGCATGATGTCAATAATGATAATTCAGATGAGGATGAGCATAACTTGTTGTT
The DNA here is from genome assembly GCF_041381405.1 of Jatropha curcas. Taxonomy (NCBI): domain Eukaryota; kingdom Viridiplantae; phylum Streptophyta; class Magnoliopsida; order Malpighiales; family Euphorbiaceae; genus Jatropha; species Jatropha curcas. The sequence goes on from NC_143155.1 coordinate 10,090,410, forward strand.
TGCTGAACGTGGAGAATCTTTGGTTGTTAGGCGAGTTTTGAATATGCATGTTAAGGAGGAGAGCCTTGAACAACGTGAGAACATATTTCACACTAGATGCTTGATACATGGAAAAGTGTGCTTACTTATTATTGATGGGGGTAGTTGCACTAATGTTGCTAGTGTAAGTATGGTGAATAAGTTGAATTTGGCATGTCTTAAACATCCTAAACCTTATAGATTGCAATGGTTGAATGATGGTGGAGAGGTGAAGGTGACACGCCAAGTGCTTGTGCCATTCTCCATTGGATGGTACAAAGATGAGATTTTGTGTGATGTAGTACCGATGCAGGCAGGCCATCTATTGTTGGGAAGGCCATGGCAATATGATCGAAAGGCACTACATGACGGGTTCTTTAACCGATACTCTTTGGTTCATAAGGGGAAGAAGGTGACTCTTGTTCCATTATCACCTCAAGAAGTGTACACCGATCAGAAGAAAATACTTGAGAGAGAGAGAGAAACTTCAGCTTTGAAGGAAAATGAGAGTGAGACATCCAGTTCGAGAGAACAAAAGAGTATTAAAAGAGAGGTTGAAAAGAAAGAGGCCACAAAAGATACCAAACAGATTATTGGCCCAAAAGTGAGTGAAACACAAAGAGGGGAGAGAAAGAAACACACTTTTTATGCGAGAGCTAGAGAGGTTAAGTGTGCCATAGCCTTGAGGCAGCCCGTGTTGCTTCTTAGATTCAAGGAAATTTTGTTTTCTAACGCTGACACTAATCTTGATGGTTTACCTCCTGTGTTTGTTTCTATGTTACAGGAATTCACTGATGTTTTTCCAGAGGAGCTACCTAGTGGATTACCACCTTTGAGAGGGATAGAACATCAGATTGATTTCATTCCCGGCTCCACCATTCCAAATCGACCAGCCTATCGAAGCAATCCAACGGAGACAAAGGAGTTGCAGAGGCAAGTTGATGAGCTTATGGAGAAAGGATTGGTGCGAGAGAGCATGAGTCCTTGTGCCGTTCCAGTACTTTTAGTACCCAAAAAGGATGGTACATGGCGAATGTGTATTGACTGCAGGGCGGTCAACAAAATCACTGTAAAGTATAGACACCCTATTCCTAGACTTGATGACATGTTAGATGAGTTGTGTGGGTCTACTTACTTTACAAAGATCGATTTAATGAGTGGTTATCATCAAATTCGAATGCAACCAGGTGATGAATGGAAAACTGCTTTCAAAACTAAGTATGGTTTGTATGAATGGTTAGTTATGCCTTTTGGATTGTCTAATGCACCTAGTACTTTCATGAGGCTTATGAACCATGTTTTACGTGCTTTCTTAGGAAAATTTGTAGTTGTGTACTTTGATGATATACTTGTTTATAGCAAGTCTCTTAATGATCATGTTGGGCATGTTAGGCTAGTATTACAAGCTTTGAGAACTGAACAATTGTATGCTAAGCTTAAGAAATGCACATTTTGTATAGATAGACTTGTGTTTCTTGGTTTTGTTGTGAGTGCGCAGGGTATAGAGGTGGATGACGAGAAAGTGAAAGCTATCAAGGAATGGCCGACGCCGAAATCAGCTTCGGATGTACGAAGTTTCCATGGGTTGGCAAGTTTCTACCGACGGTTTGTACAAGATTTCTCTTCGATTGCTGCACCACTCACGGAGGTAATTAAAAAGGAAGTTGGGTTCAAGTGGGGCGAGGAACAACAGAAAGCGTTTGACATGCTTAAAGGGAAGTTGACATCCGCTCCAATACTTTCTTTACCTAATTTTGAGAACACCTTTGAAATTGAGTGTGATGCTTCTGGTGTAGGTATTGGAGGAGTGCTGATGCAAGAGAAGAAGCCAATTGCCTACTTCAGTGAGAAGTTGAATGGAGCACAACTCAATTACTCGACCTATGATAAGGAGCTATATGCCTTGGTGAGGACTTTGAACGTATGGCAACACTACTTATTACCTAAGGAGTTTGTCATTCACACTGATCACGAAGCCCTAAAACACTTGAAGGGTCAAGGTAAGCTCAACAAGCGACATGGTAAGTGGGTTGAGTTCATTGAACAATTCCCTTACGTTATTAAATACAAGCATGGAAAGGATAACGTTGTTGCTGATGCATTGTCACGGAGACATGCTTTACTTACTACTCTTAGTTCTAAGTTGCTAGGATTTGAGTATGTTAAGGATTTGTATGTGTCTGATTCAGATTTTGGCAATGTGTATTTGGCATGTGAACATGGAGCATTTGATAAATTTTATCGACATGAAGGATATTTGTTTAAGGGCAGTAAACTTTGTGTTCCTAAATGCTCTATGCGTGATTTGCTTGTACTTGAGTCTCATTGTGGGGGATTGATGGGACATTTTGGGGTACATAAGACTTATGACATGTTGAATGAACATTTTTATTGGCCTCATATGCGTAAAGATGTCGAGAAAGTTTGTGATTCTTGCCTTACTTGTAAACAGGCCAAGTCTAAGTCTATGCCTCATGGCTTGTATATGCCTTTACCAGTTCCTAGTTCACCTTGGGTTGATATCTCTATGGATTTTGTACTTGGATTACCTAGGACTAGGCATGGTAGAGATAGTATATTTGTAGTGGTTGATAGGTTCAGCAAAATGGCTCATTTCATTCCTTGTCATAAAACTGATGATGCCATTCATATTGCTGAATTGTTCTTTAGAGAGGTGGTTCGATTACATGGAGTTCCACGGACTATCGTTTCTGATAGGGATGCTAAGTTCCTTTCACATTTTTGGAAGGTTTTGTGGGGTAAGCTAGGTACAAAATTACTTTATTCTACTACCTGTCATCCACAAACAGATGGACAAACTGAAGTTGTGAATAGGACTTTAGGAACTTTACTTCGTGCGATAGTGGGTAAAAATTTGAAAACTTGGGAGGATTGTTTGCCATTTATTGAATTTGCATATAATCGAAGCATACATTCTACTTCAGGTTTTACTCCATTTGAACTTGTTTATGGATTTAACCCACTAACTGTTTTGGATCTTGTTCCTTTACCTTTACATGAGCTCTCTAGTTTAGATGGTGATAAAAAGGCTGAATTGGTGAAGTCTTTACATGAGAAGGCTCGAGCAAATATTGAAAAGAGGAACAAACAATATGCTGACAGGGCAAACAAAGGAAGGAAGAAGCTGGTGTTTGCACCTGGAGATTGGGTTTGGGTGCACCTTCGGAAGGAAAGGTTTCCCAACCAACAAAAGTCTAAGCTAGATGCACGTGGAGATGGTCCATTCCAAGTCTTGGAACGCATCAATGACAATGCCTACAAGATAGACTTGCCAGGTGAGTATGGTGTTTCCGCTACCTTTAATGTTAGTGATTTGTCTCCTTTTGACATGGATGCAGATTTGAGGACAAATCTTTTTGAGGAAGGGGGGAATGATATGGATCAACCATCACTCAACCATGGAGCTCAAGGGAGCAAGGAGAACAACATGGGAGATCCATTAGTGTTTCCTAGTGGGCCAATTACAAGAAGTCAAGCAAAGAGATATGGGGCAGCCATATCCTTATATGTTCAAGCCCAAATTACACAAGAACTTCATGATGTGGCATTTAACAAGTGTTGTGTGGAACTTGAAGGCACACCTCGGCTTCTTACAATGTTGGAGACATGTGCTGTTGGTGTAGCACACCCTAGCCATGCTAATATGTAAGGGATGTGGGCTTGGACGTGTCCTTATCCCTTGTTGCATGTTTTGGTCTAATTAATATGTAATATGGGCTCATAGTGTTTATTTAAGTTGTTTTGGGTTGGTTTTATGATGCATGCAATCTGCCCAATATTAAGTTGTTTGTTTTGGGCTGGAAATGACTTTATTTTGTGTTTTAGAGTTAAGCCCATGTGTTTTGGCCCTAGGGCAGCCTAGTTAGATGCTCTTCTTTAGGGTTATGTTTGTTTAAGGCATATAAATAGCCTCCTTAAGATGTAAAACGGGATTTTTTGGCATAAATTGAATCTAAGGCAGAATTGTTCATGCTCTTGCATGTTCTTCTTAATTAGAGTGATTGTGAGAATTTGCTATCCTCTAATTGCATCAGGAATTAAGGTAAACTTATCAATTCGTTTGTGGCGTTTATCTTGTTCTTTGCTCGATTATTGGTGTTACCGTTTCATTATAAACGTGGGGTGCCATAGAGCGTTTTAATCTCGATTATTGGTGTTTCCGTTTCATTATAAACGTGGGGTGCCATAGAGGCGAACTTACATCTCATTCCTTTGATTCCCGATCCCGGTTCCTTATCAGAAGCTTTTATCTCTTGCAACTCCTCCCTCATGTCTTGGACAAGATTATTGAAGGTTCTAAACTGTCCTTGAATTGCTTCCATGAAGAGTTTTAATTGAGGATCTTTAATTGGAATTCCATCATTACCATCACCAGATTTGCCTGTACTCATGGTTAGTTTTCAAAAGAAAACACAAGAAGATTTGAATTAATGGTAAGTCACTCCCTCACGTGTTTACACTCTTTAATCACTCCTTGCAATTCTTCCAATTAAACTTCAGAATCTTAGTTGAACCAATCAACTCAAAAGCACGTTTAGAATCAAGGAATAAAACTTAACAATGAAAAACAAGCACAAATTCTAGAAAGAAGACTCAAAATGATATGGACAGTAGCACAAGAACATAAACAATGCACTACTTTAATGATCAATTAGAGTGTAGTGAACAAGCAAACACACCTTAACAATGTAATAGAAGCAATAGAAAGCTCACACAAAAACAAAGAAACTAGAATTTAAAAGACAATATTAGGATATAATGTATGAATTTAGCTTACTACAAAGCAAACCAAATATGGACCTAATTAATTCTACCCAAAACAAAGCAAGCAATCAAAGAAAAACAAAAGAAAACAATATTTTAATTAAGGTCAGAACCGTGCACGGGCATGCTAGATGGAGCACGGGCGTGCGTTTAGTGGAACTCAGAAAAGTGCACGGTTGTGCTTGAGGTGAAGCACGGGCGTGCTGCCTTGTGTCCCTTTTAATGCAACCCAATTTAAGTAGGATTCTTAGATTTGACAAGGATTGTAGTAGATTTTGCTCAATCTCAAAAGATATGGTCAACTAATTTTTTTGTTATCTTATCCACAAGTAGTTAAGATTGGATTTTATCACAAGATTATAGTGGATAACTAAATCCCATAAAATATGGTCAAATCCTTTTAGGATTAGGAACAATCCCACTAAATATGGTCAAATCTCCTAAGGATTAGGAATAATCCCACAAAATATGGCAAAATCCCACAAAATAAGGTAGAATCCCTTTGAATTAGGATCAAATCCCTTGGATTCAGGAACAAAATCAAGATCCACACAAGCAATTTCAATGGTGGACGAAATTTTCTTTCTATACTTTTTTTTTTTTGGTCAATAAGATCTAAGATCTAAACTTCCAGAATTGAAACAAGCACGAAATTACTAAATTTAATTGAAGCAAAAACGAATTGAAACTAAACAAAAGAAAACAACAGAAAAGAAACAAGATGAAGAAGAAAAACAAACACAAGAACAATAAGAATAAGAAAACAAATAAACACAAATCCTAGAGCTAAGATAAATAAGAATTTACCTTAATCTTTGGCTCTGATACCAAACTGACTCGGAACCCAATGAAAATAGATTTCATGAACTCAATGACAAGTTTTGGAAGAGATCAAAGATCTAGAATAAACCCCCCCTCTATGGCACCCAAAGCTTAAAGAAGCAAGAACACCAATAATAGAGTAAAAGAATAAGATAAGCGTGATACGGATCCATTGGTGCTTCTTAATGGGACAATTACATGGAGCCATGCCAATCGATATGGGGGCAGCCATATCCTTATTTGTTCAAGCCCAAATTACACAAGAGCTTCATGATGTGGGCTTGAACGTGTTCTTATTCTTTTTGCTTGTTTTGGTCTAATTAATATGTAAGGGATATGGGCTCATAGTGTTTATTTAAGTTGTTTTGGGTTAGTTTTATGATGCATGCAATCTGCCCAATATCAAGTTGTTTGTTTTCGGCTAGAAATGACTTTATTTTGTGTTTTAGAGTTAAGCCCATGTGTTTTGGCCCTAGGGCAGCCTAGTTAGATGCTCTTCTTTAGGGTTGTGTTTGTTTAAGGCATATAAATAGCCTCCTTAAGATGTAAAACGAGATTTTTTTTGGCAAAATTTGAATCAAAGGCAGAATTGTTCATGCTCTTGCATGTTCTTCATTATTAGAGTGATTGTGAGAATTTGCTACCCTCTAATTGCATCAAGAATTAAGGTAAACTTATCAACTCGTTGTGGGGGCAGCCATATCCTTATTTGTTCAAGCCCAAATTACACAAGAGCTTCATGATGTGGGCTTGAACGTGTTCTTATTCTTTCTTGCTTGTTTTAGTCTAATTAATAAGGGATGTGGGCTTATAGTATTTATTTAAGTTGTTTTGGGTTGGTTTTATGATGCATGCAATCTGCCCAATATTAAGTTGTCTATTTTGGGTTGGAAATCATTCTATTTTGTGTGTACTAGTTAGGCCCATGTGTTTTGGCCTTAGGGCAGCCTAGTTAGATGCTCTTCTTTAGGGTTGTGTTTGTTTAAGGCATATAAATAGCCTCCTTAAGATGTAAAACGAGATTTTTTTTGGCAAAATTTGAATCAAAGGCAGAATTGTTCATGCTCTTGCATGTTCTTCTTAATTAGAGTGATTGTGAGAATTTGCTACCCTCTAATTGCATCAAGAATTAAGGTAAACTTATCAACTCGTTGTGGCGTTTATCTTGTTCTTTGCTCGATTATTGGTGTTACCGTTTCCTTATAAACGTGGGGTGCCATAGAGCGTTTTAATCTCGATTATTGGTGTTTCCATTTCCTTATAAACGTGGGGTGCCATAGAGGCGAACTTATATCCCATTCCTTTGATTCCCGATCCCGGATCCTTATCAAAGCGCCACAAAGAATTGATAAGTTTACCTTGATTCTTGATGCAATTAGAAGAATGCAATCTCACACTCTCTCTAAAGCCAACACGCCAAAGCATGAAGAAATAGTCTTTAATTTATTGAATAATTGTTGAATAATTACAAAATAACAAGCTATTTATACTAATCTAAGAGGTCCAGTTCCTTAGAGGATTTAGAGTTAGCTAAGGAGTAGGATTTAGCAAATCTAAACCAACTAAGGAGTTGACTAACAAAATCATAACAACTTAAGGATTTGGAGATCTAATCCAAATCCACTAAAGATTGACTAAATCTAATCACAATAAGGCTAACTAATCAAGGGTGGTCGAAATATTGGAGGCCCAACCCATTAACAAAGCAAAAACTCGAAAATAACTAACTAATATTGGAGAGGCAGGGAGTTGCACGGTCCAGGGCGTGCCAAGGCGCACGGGCGTGCGCGCATTGTATGACTTCCTTCGTGAGAGGCAGAGAAGTGCACGGCTTGGGGCGTGCTAATTGGCACGGGCGTGCGCGCATGGATGAGTGTTCCTCGCGAGAGGCAGAGAAGTGCACGGCTTGGGGCGTGCTAGTTGGCACGGGTGATATGGATCAACCATCACTCAACCATGGAGCTCTCAGCCATCACTCAACCATGGAGCTCAAAGGAGCAAGGAGAACAACATGGGAGATCCATTAGTGTTTCCTAGTGGGCCAATTATAAGAAGTCAAGCAAAGAGATATGGGACAGCCATATCCTTATATGGGCAAGCCCAAATTACACAAGAGCTTCATGATGTGGCATTTAACTAGTGTTGTGTGGAACTTGAAGGCACACCTAGGCTTCTTACAATGTTGGAGACATGTGCTGTTGGTATAGCACACCCTAACCATGCTAATATCTAAGGGATGTGGGCTTGGACGTGTCCTTATCCCTTGTTGCTTGTTTTGGTCTATTTAATATGTAAGGGATATGGGCTCATAGTGTTTATTTAAGTTGTTTTGGGTTGGTTTTATGATGCATGAAATCTGCCCAATATCAAGTTGTTTGTTTTGGGCTGGAAATGACTTTATTTTGTGTTTTAGAGTTAAGCCCATGTGTTTTGGCCCTAGGGCAGCCTAGTTAGATGCTCTTCTTTAGGGTTATGTTTGTTTAAGGCATATAAATAGCCTCCTTAAGATGTAAAACGGGATTTTGGCATAATTTGAATCAAAGACAGATTGTTCATGCTCTTGCATGTTCTTCTTGATTAGAGAGATTGTGAGAATTTGCTATCCTCTAATTGCATCAAGAATTAAGGTAAACTTATCAACTCGTTGTGGCGTTTATCTTGTTCTTTGCTCGATTATTGGTGTTACCGTTTCCTTATAAACGTGGGGTGCCATAGAGCGTTTTAATCTCGATTATTGGTGTTTCCGTTTCCTTATAAACGTGGGGTGCTATAGAGGCGAACTTACATCTCATTCCTTTGATCCGATCCGGTTCCTTATCAACGGGCGTGCTCCAAATCATGTGTTGTTCCTTGAGAGGCAGTAGCTTGCACGGCCAGGGGCGTGCCACCTTGCACGGGCGTGCTTACCAACTCAACATGTGCTTCTATTAATGTGAGAAACTTAGGCGTTTCTTCAAGTTCTTCATAGCACTTGTTGAAAGCAAGGTCATGGAGCTCTTGTGTGATTTGCCCTTGAATGTATAAGGACATGGTTGCTCCATACTTCTTTGCACGGCTCCTTGTAATTGGTCTACTAGGAAGTGCTAATGGATTGCCATTGTTGTGGTCCTTGTTCCCTTGAGCTCCATAGGTGGTTGGTGGTGGTGGATCCGTATCAAATAGGAAGAAAGAAAAGTCCTATGGAATTCAACTGAGTTGAGATAATATTTATGGAAGACTGTTAATGATTGTAATAATGATGTAAATGTAAAAGACTATAAATTATAGAGTTCCGCAATTGTATTCCAATGGGTTGTAATTGGATAATAAGAGCACATATATTAATATTATGGATTGTATTTTTGATATATTGGTGAAATAAATTATTAGGCCTGAAGCCACATTTATGAATAGAATATGAGTTTAACTAATATAGGCTTACTACGGGCTTCGGGGGCCTTAAACCTACCCAGGTCCTAATGCCAGTCCGACCCGTGGAGATGGGTCTTGACATATCGCTAGGGTAATAACCATATCATAATATCAACTTCAACAAATGAAGTGATATCAGGTAATAACCATGTCATACATTTAGCTATGAGAATTTTAAAATATCTCCATTAAAAATCAATCAATCATTAGCCATAATGAGTAGCATTTGATTTTGCTCAAACATTTCTATATCCCTTCTTTCAAGATCATCCTCCATTTTCCATTCAAAAGAGTACTTGAAATTCATTTCTAACTATAATAAAATATTTAATATTAGCCCTTTTTTATTTTGTACAAAACAAATTTAACTATAAATTTAGCTTTCACTTTATAATCAATTCACAAATGCAATAATCACATTTGAATTCAATTTTATTTGATATAAATATTTGATAAATAAATTGATACGGATCCATTGGTGCTTCCTGGTGGGACAATTACATAGAGCCATGCCAAGCGATATGGGGCAGCCATGTCCTTATATCAAATTACACAAGAGCTTCATGATGTGGCATTTAACAAATGTTATGTGGAACTTGAAGGCCATGCTAATATGTAAGGGATGTGGGCTTGGACGTGTTCTTATTCCTTGTTGCTTGTTTTGGTCTAATTAATATGTAAGGGATATGGGCTCATAGTGTTTATTTAAGTTGTATTGGGCTGATTTTATGATGCATGCAATCTGCCCAATATTAAGTTGTCTATTTTGGGTTGGAAATGATTCTATTTTGTGTGTAATAGTTAGGCCCATGTGTTTTGGCCTTAGGGCAGCCTAGTTAGATACTCTTCTTTAAATTTAGGGTTGTTTGAGGCATATAAATAGCCTCTTTAAAATGTAAAACGGGATTTTTTTTAACAATTGAATTGAAATCAAAACAAAACGTTTTCTTCTTGTTCTTTCAAGAACAGATTGTGTTCTTCATAGAACCAAAATATCCTTAGTAGTTAAGCTTGTGAGTTCTACAAGATTAATTGCACCAAGAATTTCAGAGTTGTTTTCAAGAGTACTTGAAGGTAAGTTTCTGATTCTTGCTCTAAATTCCTTGCTTTCTCTCTTCAAGAGTACTTGGGGGTTATAGGGATTGTCGGGTACTTCCGTGATTGCATGCTTTCCGCTAGATCTTCCTTGTTGATTTGCAAGAGTACTTGTTAATTGGCTAGGGTCATATTATCTGGTATCAGAGCACTGTGGTTGTGGATTTCAATCTATCCTAGGGTTAGGGACTTAAAAAAAAAAATTCTTTAAATATTGTTCGATCTAGACATTATCTCTTTAGATCTTGTTGGGTCTAGACAATTTCTCATTAGATCTTCTTGGATCTAGAATTTTCTTGTTAAATCTTCTTGAATCTAGTTTTCTCTTTGTATCTTCTTATTGTTTGCATCATTTTCTAGTTACCCTTTTGATTAATTCAAGATCTATCTTTGAATATTCTTGTTGTTTGCTTATTTCTTGATAAAAAAAAAAATCTGGATCTGAATTGGTTGTTAAAGACATTACCTACCTAAAATTGAATTGGGAGACACAAAAATCATTGTTGGACAAAGTCATTACCTACCTAAAATTGAATTGGGAGACACAAAAGTCATTGTTGGACTAAGTCATTACCTACCTAAATTGAATTGGGAGACACAAACCATCCACTTATACCTTGTTAAGCCCTTACCCTACCTAAATTGGGTCACATTTGTAGGTTAAGTGAGGATATAAGTCAAAAACGTGTGCTACAGTAACTTGCTACAGGAACTCAGAAGCAAACTTGCTACAGTACCTTAAAACGTCTGCTACAGTAACTTGCTACAGGAACTCAGAAGCAAACTTGCTACAGTACCTTTAAAAAAAAAAAAATTTTTTTGGGTTTTCTTTGTTTGCTTGCTTTGATTGGGTAGAATTAATTAGGTCCATATTTGGTTTGCTTTGTAGTGAACTAAATTCATGCATTATATCCAGAAATTGTCTTTTAAATTCTAGTTTCTATTTCTTGTTTTAGTGCTATCTTTGCTTCATTTATATTGTTAGGGTGTATTTGCTTGTTCCAACACTCTAATTAATAATCAAGTAGTACATTGTTTTGTTCTTGTGCTACCATTCATTTCGTTTGAGTTTTCATTCTAGAATTGTGCTTACGTTTCTTTTGTTAAGGTTTATTTTCCTTGTGTTCTAAACTTGCTTTGAGATTGATTGGTTGGCCTGAAATTCTGAAGTACAATTGGAGGATTTGCATGGAGTGATTAAAGAGTGTAAACACGTGAGGGAGTGCTTTATCACTGACTCAAATGTTTTTGTGATTTCTATTTTGAACATGCAAGAGCATGAACAATTCTGCCTTTGATTTAAATTATGCCAAAAAAATCTCGTTTTACATCTTAAGGAGGCTATTTATATGCCTTAAACAAACATAACCCTAAAGAAGAGCATCTAACTAGGCTGCCCTAGGGCCAAAACACATGGGCTTAACTCTAAAACACAAAATAAAGTCATTTCCAGCCCAAAACAAACAACTTGATATTGGGCAGATTGCATGCATCATAAAACCAACCCAAAACAACTTAAATAAACACTATGAGCCCATATCCCTTACATATTAATTAGACCAAAACAAGCAACAAGGGATAAGAACACATCGAAGCCCACTAGGAAGCACCAATGGATCCATATCATCCCTGACTGTATCATATGGACTCATGTCATTGGGTCCTATCTCTTTGGCCGTGATCTTCTGATTGGCTTTGATGTCTATCACCATGCTCAAAACCTCCAAATCCTTCCCTCTGGTATTAAATACAAAAGACAGTTCAAACCATACACCAACAGTCCTAACCAGTTCTCTATAGCTACTGTTCCCCTTGACTTTGCTCACATCAAAGAATTATTCACTCCATGTTGGGCAATGACGTGGAACCCAATGAAAATAAATTTCATGAACTCAATGACAAGTTTTGGAATAGATCAAAGATCTAGAATAAATCCCCCTCTATGGCACCCAAAGCTTAAAGAAGCGAGAACATCAATAATAGAGTAAAAGAATAAGATAAACGCCACAAAGAATTGATAAGTTTACCTTGATTCTTGATGCAATTAGAAGAATGCAATCTCACACTCTCTAAAAACATGAACACGCCTAAGCATGAAGAAATAGTCTTTAATTCATTAATTGTTGATTATTGAAAATTACAAAATAACAAGCTATTTATACTAATCTAAGAAGTCCAGATCCTTAGAGGATTTAGAGTTAGTTAAGGAGTAGGATTTAGCAAATCTAAACCAACTAAGGAGTTGACAAAAAAATCATAATAACTTAAGGATTTGGATATCTATTCCAAATCTACTAAAGATTGACTAAATCTAAACAAAATAAGGCTAATTAATCAAGGGTGGCCGAAATATTGGAGGCCCAACCCATTAACAAAGCAAAAAAACACAAAATAAGCTAACTAGCTTCCTTCGCGAGCGCGAGCTTCACATACGCGAGCGCGACCACACCTCGCGAGCGCGATTCTACCGTGCGCGAGCGCGAGAAGCGCAAAGGAGAGGCAAAGAGTTAGGCAGCGCAAGTCGCGAGCGCGATTCCAACATGCGCGAGCGCGAACCTTCACTGCGCGAGCGCGAGAAGCGCAAAGGAGAGGCAGTGAGTTAGGCAGCGCAAATCGCGAGCGCGATTCCAACATGCGCGAGCGCGAGCGACACTCGCGAGCGCGAACCTTCACTGCGCGAGCGCGAGAAGCGCAAAGGAGATGCAGTGAGCTTGCACGGCCTGGGGTGTGCCACCTTGCATGGGCGTGCTATCCAAACATGGTTCCCACTCAACTTGTGCTTCTATTAATGTGAGAAACTTAGGTGTTCCTTCAAGTTCTTCATAGCACTTGTTGAAAGCAAGGTCATGGAGCTCTTGTGTGATTTGTTCTTGAATATATAAAGACATGGTTGCTCCATACTTCTTTGCACGGCTCCTTGTAATTGGTCCATTAGGAAGTGCTAATGGATTGCCATTGTTGTGGTCCTTGTTTCCTTGAGCTCCATAGGTGGTTGGTGGTAGTGGATCCGTATCATCCCCCCCTTCTTTAAAAAGATTTGTCCTCAAATCTGCATCCATGTCAAAGGGAGACAAATCACTAATATTAAAAGTTGCAGAAACACCATACTCACTTGGTAAGTCTATTTTGTAGGCATTGTCATTGATGCGTTCTAAGACTTGGAATGGCCCATCTCCATGTGCATCTAGCTTATTCTTCCTTTGGTTGGGAAATCTTTCCTTGCGAAAGTGTACCCAAACCCAATCACCTGGCATAAGTACTAACTTCTTCCTGCCCTTGTTGGCTTGATTAGCATATTGCTTGTTCCTTTTTTCTATGTTGGCTCTAGCCTTCTCATGTAAAGACTTCACCAATTCTGCCTTTTTCTCACCATCTAGATTAGAAAGTTCATTCAAAGGTAAAGGAACAAGATCTAATACAGTTAGTGGATTAAAGCCATAAACAAGTTCAAATGGGCTAAAACCTGAGGTAGAATGTATGCTACGATTATATGCAAACTCAATGAATGGCAAACAATCTTCCCAAGTTTTCAAGTTCTTACCCACAATAGCACGAAGCAATGTTCCTAAAGTTCTATTCACAACTTCAGTTTGTCCATCTGTTTGTGGATGACAAGTTGTAGAATAAAGTAATTTAGTTCCAAGTTTACCCCACAAAACTCTCCAAAAGTGTGAAAGGAACTTTGCATCCCTATCAGAAACTATAGTCCTTGGTACCCCATGCAATCTTACCACTTCTTTAAAGAATAATTCAGCAACATTATTGGCATCATCAGTTTTATGACAGGGAATAAAATGAGCCATCTTACTAAATCTATCAACAACAACAAATATGCTATCTTTACCACGTTTAGTCCTAGGTAATCCAAGTACAAAGTCCACAGATATATCAATCCAAGGAGAACTAGGAACAGGTAAAGGCATGTATAATCCATGAGGCATAGACTTAGATTTGGCCTGTTTACAAGTAATACAAGAGTTACAAACCCTTTCTACATCTTTAATCATATGAGGCCAATAAAAGTGTTCATTCAACATATCATAAGTCTTATGCACCCCAAAGTGTCCCATCAATCCCCCACTATGAGATTCAATCACAAGCAATTCACGGATAGAACATTTTGGCACACAAAGTTTGTTGTTCTTAAACAAATATCCATCATGTCTATAGAACTTATCAAATGCTCCATGCTCACATGCTACATATATGTTGCCAAAATCAGAATCATTCACATACAAGTCTTTAACATACTCAAATCCAAGCAATTTAGAGCTAAGAGCAGTAATTAGAGTATATCTTCTTGATAATGCATCAGCAACAACATTGTCTTTTCCATGCTTGTATTTAATCACATATGGAAATTGTTCAATAAATTCAACCCACTTACCATGTCTTTTATTGAGCTTACCTTGACCCTTCAAGTGTTTTAGGGCCTCATGGTCAGTATGGATGACAAACTCTTTAGGTAATAAGTAGTGTTGCCAAACATGTAAAGTTCTTACCAAGGCATAAAGCTCTTTGTCATAGGTTGAATAATTGAGTTGTGCTCCATTCAACTTTTCACTAAAGTAGGCAATTGGCTTCTTTTCTTGCATTAGGACAGCCCCAATTCCCACTCCAGAAGCATCACACTCAATCTCAAAAGTATTATCAAAATTAGGCAAAGAAAGTATAGGTGTAGAAGTTAACTTCCCTTTTAGTGTTTCGAATGCCCTTTGTTGTTCTTCTCCCCACTTAAACCCAACTTCCTTTTTGATAATTTCTGTTAGTGGTGCTGCAATTGAAGAGAAATCTTTAACAAACCTTCTATAGAAGCTTGCCAACCCATGAAAACTCCTAACTTCAGAAACTGATTTGGGAGTTGGCCATTCTTTGATAGCTTTTACTTTCTCCTCATCTACTTCAATACCCTATGCACTCACAATAAAACCAAGAAATACAAGTCTATCTATACAAAATGTGCATTTGTTAAGTTTAGCATACAACTTTTCTGTCCTCAAAGTTTGTAACACTATCCTAACATGCTCAATATGATCATTAAGAGACTTGCTATAGATGAGTATATCATCAAAGTATACAACCACAAACTTTCCTAAGAAGGCACGCAATACATGGTTCATAAGCCTCATAAAAGTACTAGGTGCATTAGATAGTCCAAAAGGCATAACTAACCATTCATACAAACCATACTTAGTTTTAAAAGCAGTTTTCCATTCATCACCTGGTTGCATTCTAATTTGATGGTAACCACTCATTAAATCAATTTTAGTAAAGTAAGTTGCCCCATGCAATTCATCTAACATATCATCAAGTCTAGGGATAGGGTGTCTATACTTTACTGTGATTTTGTTGACCGCTCTACAATCAACACACATGCGCCATGTTCCATCCTTTTTAGGTACTAGAAGCACGGGAACGGCACACGGGCTCATACTTTCTCTCACCAAATGACGCGGAACCCAATGAAAATAAATTTCATGAACTCTATGACAAGTTTTGGAAGAGATCAAAGATCTAGAATAAACTCCCCTCTATGGCACCCAAAGCTTAAAGAAGCAAGAACACCAATAATAGAGTAAAAGAATAAGATAAACGCCACAAAGAATTGATAAGTTTACCTTGATTCTTGATGCAATTAGAAGAATGCAATCTCACACTCTCTAAAAACATGAACACGCCTAAGCATGAAGAAGTAGTCTTTAATTCATTGAATAATTGTTGAATAATTACAAAATAACAAGCTATTTATACTAATCTAAGAGGTCCAGATCCTTAAAGGATTTAGAGTTAGCTAAGGAGTAGGATTTAGCAAATCTAAACCAACTAAGGATAAGACTAATAAAATCATAACAACTTAAGGATTTGGAGATCTAATCCAAATCCACTAAAGATTGACTAAATCTAATCAAAATAAGGCTAATTATTCAAGGGTGGACGAAATATTGGAGGCCCAATCCATTAGCATTGCAAAAACACAAAATAAGCTAACTAACTAATGAGAGGCAGATAGTTGCACGGTCCAGGGCGTGCCAAGGCGCACGGGCGTGCGCGCATGTATGAGTGTTCCTCGCGAGAGGCAGAGAAGTGCACGGCCTGGGGCGTGCTGATTGGCACGGGCGTGCGCGCATGTATGTGTGTCCCTCGCGAGAGGCAGAGAAGTGCACGGTCTGGGGCGTGCTGATTGGCACGGGCGTGCGCGCATGTATGTGTGTCCCTCGTGAGAGGCAGAGAGGTGCACGGCCTGGGGCGTGTCAAGGTGCACGGGCGTGTGCGCATGTATGTGTTCCTTCGGGAGAGGCAGTAAGGTGCACGGCCTGGGGCGTGCTAGTTGGCACGGGCGTGCTTCTTCAAGCCTTCAAGTCAAAGTTAGGTGTAGCAACTTCAACATGTGCTTCTATTAATGTGAGAAACTTAGGTGTTCCTCCAAGTTCTTCATAGCACTTGTTGAAAGCAAGGTCATGGAGCTCTTGTGTGATTTGTTCTTGAATGTATAAGGACATGGTTGCTCCATACTTCTTTGCACGGCTCCTTGTAATTGGTCCACTAGGAAGTGCTAATGGATTGCCATTGTTGTGGTCCTTGTTTCCTTGAACCCCATAGGTGGTTGGTGGTAGTGGATCCGTATCATCCCCCCCTTCTTTAAAAAGATTTGTCCTCAAATCTGCATCCATGTCAAAGGGAGACAAATCACTAATATTGAAAGTTGCAGAAACACTATACTCACCTGGTAAGTCTATTTTGTAGGCATTGTCATTGATGCGCTCTAAGACTTGGAATGGACCATCTCCACGTGCATCGAGCTTACTCTTCCTTTGGTTGGGAAATCTTTCCTTGCGAAAATGTACCCAAACCCAATCTCCTGGCATAAACACCAACTTCTTTCTGCCCTTGTTTGCTCTTTCAGCATATTGCTTGTTTCTCTTTTCAATGTTGGCTCTAGCCTTCTCATGTAAAGACTTCACCAATTCTGCCTTTTTCTCACCATCCAGATTAGAAAGTTCATTCAAAGGTAAAGGAACAAGATCTAATACAGTTAGTAGATTAAAGCCATAAACAAGTTCAAATGGACTAAAACCTGAGGTAGAATGTATGCTACGATTATATGCAAACTCAATAAATGGCAAACAATCTTCCCAAGTTTTCAAGTTCTTACCCACAATGGCACGAAGCAATGTTCCTAAAGTTCTATTCACAACTTCAGTTTGTCCATCTGTTTGTGGATGACAAGTTGTAGAATAAAGCAATTTAGTTCCAAGCTTACCCAATAAAACTCTCCAAAAGTGTGAAAGGAACTTTGCATCCCTATCAGAAACTATAGTTCTTGGTACCCCATGCAATCTTACCACTTCTTTAAAGAATAATTCAGCAACATTATTGGCATCATCAGTTTTATGACAAGGAATAAAATGAGCCATCTTGCTAAATCTATCAACAACAACAAATATGCTATCTTTACCACGTTTAGTCCTAGGTAATCCAAGTACAAAGTCCATAGATATGTCAATCCAAGGAGAACTAGGAACAGGTAAAGGCATGTATAATCCATGAGGCATAGACTTAGATTTGGCCTGTTTACAAGCAATACAAGAGTTACAAACTCTTTCTACATCTTTAATCATATGAGGCCAATAAAAATGTTCATTCAACACATCATAAGTCTTATGTACCCTAAAGTGTCCCATCAATCCCCCACTATGAGATTCAAGCACAAGCAATTCACGCATAGAACATTTAGGCACACAAAGTTTGCTACCCTTAAACAAATATCCATCATGCCTATAGAACTTATCAAAAGCTCCATGCTCACATGCTACATACATGTTGCCAAAATCAGAATCATTCACATACAAGTCTTTAATATACTCAAATCCAAGTAATTTAGAACTTAGGGTAGTAATTAGAGTATATCTTCTTGACAATGCATCAGCAACTATATTATCTTTTCCATGCTTGTATTTAATCACATATGGAAATTATTCAATAAATTCAACCCACTTACCATGTCTTTTATTGAGCTTACCTTGACCCTTCAAGTGTTTTAGGGCCTCATGATCAGTATGGATGACAAACTCTTTAGGTAATAAGTAGTGTTGCCAAACATGTAAAGTTCTTACCAAGGCATAAAGCTCTTTGTCATAGGTTGAATAGTTGAGTTGTGCTCCATTCAACTTCTCACTAAAGTAGGCAATTGGCTTCTTTTCTTGCATTAGGACAGCCCCAATTCCCACTCCAGAAGCATCACACTCAATCTCAAAAGTATTCTCAAAATTAGGCAAAGAAAGTATAGGTGCAGAAGTTAACTTCCCTTTTAGTGTTTCGAATGCCTTTTGTTGTTCTTCTTCCCACTTAAACCCAACTTCCTTTTTGATAATTTCTGTTAGTGGTGCTGCAATTGAAGAGAAATCTTTAACAAACCTTCTATAGAAGCTTGCCAACCCATGAAAACTCCTAACTTCAGAAACTGATTTGGGAGTTGGCCATTCTTTGATAGCTTTCACTTTCTCCTCATCTACTTCAATACCCTGTGCACTCACAATAAAACCAAGGAATACAAGTCTATCTATACAAAATGTGCATTTGTTAAGTTTAGCATACAACTTTTCTGTCCTCAAAGTTTGTAACACTATCCTAACATGCTCAATATGATCATTAAGAGACTTGCTATAGATAAGTATATCATCAAAGTATACAACCACAAACTTTCCTAAGAAGGCACGCAATGCATGGTTCATAAGCCTCATAAAAGTACTAGGTGCATTAGATAGTCCAAAAGGCATAACTAACCATTCATACAAACCATACTTAGTTTTAAAAGCAGTTTTCCATTCATCACCTGGTTGCATTCTAATTTGATGGTAACCACTCATTAAATCAATTTTAGTAAAGTAAGTTGCCCCATGCAATTCATCTAACATATCATCAAGTCTAGGGATAGGGTGTCTATACTTTACAGTGATTTTGTTGACCGCTCTACAATCAACACACATGCGCCATGTTCCATCCTTTTTAGGTACTAGAAGCACGGGGACGGCACACGGGCTCATGCTTTCTCTTACCAAACCTTTCTCCATAAGTTCATCAACTTGCCTTTGCAACTCCTTTGTTTCCATTGGATTGCTTCTATAGGCAGGCCTATTTGGAATGGTGGATTCAGGAATGAAGTCAATTTGATGTTCTATTCCTCTTAAAGGTGGTAAACCACTTGGTAGTTCACTAGGAAAGACATCATCAAATTCCTGCAACATAGAAACAAACATAGAAGGCAAACTATCAAGGTTAGCATTAGTTTCAACAAATAAAATTTCCTTGTACCTAAGAAGCAATATGGGCTTCTCCAAGGCAATGGCACACTTAACCTCTCTAACTCTTGCATAAAAAGTCTGTTTCTTTTTCTCCTCTCTTTCTTTTTCTCTCACAATTGGGCCATTGATTTGTTTTGTTATTTTTGTGGCCTCTTTTCCCTCATCCTTACTCTTTTCTCTCTTTTGTTCTCTCAATCTCAGATTCTCACCCTCATGTTTTCTCAAGGCTGAAACCTCTCTCTCTCTCTCAAGTATCTTTCTTTGGTCTTCATAAACCTCTTGAGGTGATAAAGGTACAAGAACCACCTTTTTCCCCTTATGAATCAAAGAATATCGATTGTAGAATCCATCAAGAAGTGCTTTTCTATCATATTGCCATGGTCTTCCCAACAATAGATGTCCAGCTTGCATAGGTACTATATCACACAAAATTTCATCCTCATACCATCTAATAGAAAATGGCACAAGTACCTGTTTAGTCACTTTCACTTCCCCACAATCATTCAACCATTGCAACCTATAAGGCTTAGGATGCTTGAGACAAGTTAAGTTCAGTTTGTTTACCATGTTTACACTAGCAACATTAGTGCAACTACCCCCATCAATAATAAGAGTACACACTTTCCCACTAATCAAACATCTAGTGTGAAATATATTCTCACGTTGCTCAAGGCTTTCCTCTTTAACTTGCATGTTCAAAGCACATCTAGCAACCAAAGCTTCTCCATGTTCAGGAAGTATTAAGTTTTCTGAATCATCATCATCATTATCATCAAGTAATTTAGGCATGTCATCATAATCACTACATTCAGATTCAGAACTAACATTCCCATCATCTTTAATAATCATAACCCTTTTATTAGGACATTGAGATGCATAATGCCCTTTCCCCAAACATTTAAAGCATTTAATTTCTCTAGAAGGGGTTGTAGAGTTAGAAGTACCTTTGTTGCTTTTAATTGGAGTTTGGACAGCTTCTTTACCTTTTGAAGTTGAATCTGTCCTTTGAGAATTTGAACCTCTAAATTCCTTCTTCTCACCTTCCTTAGGCCATTTAGATCCCCATGTGTTGTTGGAATACTTGTTGGTGTTGGATCTTCCCTTTTTCTGTCTTTCAAGTTTCATGGCCATATCTATCATATCCTCCAAGGTATCATACCTATACATCTCTAAAGCATCAGCAATGTCTTTATTTAGGCCTCCAAGGAATCGTGACATGGTGATTTGCTCTTCTTCCTCAATCTTGGCTCTAGCCATGCAAATCTCCATTTCCTTGTAGTATTCTTCAACACTCCTTCCTCCTTGCACCATTCTAGCTAATTTATTGTGTAAATCCCTAAAGTAATGAGTAGGGACAAATTTTTGGTGCATTAGTTCTTTCATGAGCTCCCATGGTGGTACGGGTCGTAATCCCTTCCTTCTTCTTTTCAATAGCAATTGTTCCCACCAAAACATAGCATATCCTTTGAATTCAACAGCAGCAAGATGAGATTTCTTTTCTTGAGAATAGTTATGGCATTCAAATATTTGTTCTACCTTCCTTTCCCATTCAAGGTACTCTTCAGCATTGTTGTTGCCTTTGAATTCTGGAATCCTCATCTTAATTGATCCCAAGTCCCCATCAAGTTTATTAAAATTAGTACCTTCAGTATCTTCATCATCTTGGGGTTGAAATCTAGCTTGTTGTCGAGCTCTTGTTGCATTGGAGCTTTGTGAAGCCTTCATCTCTTGTAACTCCTCCTTCATGTCTTGGATAAGATTATTGAAGGTTCTGAACTGTCCTTGAATTGCTTCCATGAAAACCTTCATTTGAGGATCATCAAGGGGACTTCCATCTCCAGATTTGCCTGAACTCATGGTTAGTATTCAAAAGAAAACACAAAAGATTTTGGATTATTGGTAAATCACTCCCTCACATGTTTACACTCTTGAATCTCTCCTTGCAATTCTTCCAATTGAACTTCAGAATCTTAGTTCAACCAATTCAACTCAAAGCACGTTTAGAATCAAGGAATAAAACTTAACAATGAAAAGCAAGCACAAGTTCTAGAAAGAAGACTCAAAACGATATGGACAGTAGCACAAGAACATAAACAATGCACTACTTTAATGATCAATTAGAGTGTAGTGATCAAGCAAACACACCCTAATAATGTAATAGAAGCAACAGAAAGCTCACACAAAAACAAAGAAACTAGAATTTGAAAGACAATATTAGGATATAATGTATCAATTTAGCTTACTACAAAGCAAACCAAATATGGACCTAATTAATTCTACCCAAAACAAAGCAAGTAATCAAAGAAAAACAAAAGAAAACAGTTTGTTTAATAGGTTCAGAACCGTGCACGGGCGTGCTAGATGGAGCACGGGCGTGCGTGTAAGATCTTAGTCCAACAAGTGGAAGTCAGAAAAGTGCACGGTTGTGCTTGAGGTGAAGCACGGACGTGCTGCCTTGTGTCCCTTTTATTGTAACCCAATTCAAGTAGGATTCTTAGATTTGACAAGGATTGTAGTAGATTTTGCTCAATCTCAAAAGATATGGTCAACTAATTTTGTTATCTTATCCACAAGTAGTTAAGATTGGATTTTATCACAAGATTATAGTGGATAACTAAATCCCATAAAATATGGTCAAATCCCTTTAGGATTAGGAACAATCCCACTAAATATGGTCAAATCTCCTAAGGATTAGGAATAATCCCACAAAATATGGCAAAATCCCACAAAATAAGGTAAAATCCCTTTGAATTAGGATCAAATCCCTTGGATTCAGGAACAAATCAAGATCCACACAAGCAATTTTAATGGTGGACGAAATTTTCTTTCTATACTTTTTTTTTAGTCAACAAGATCTAAGATCTAAACTTCCAGAATTGAAACAAGCACGAAATTACTAAATTTAATTGAAGCAAAAATGAATTGAAACTAAACAAAAGAAAACAATCACACAAAGAAACAAGATGAAGAAGAAAACAAACACAAGAACAATAAGAATAAGAAAACAAATAAACACAGATCCTAGAGCTAAGATAAATAAGAATTTACCTTAATCTTTGGCTCTGATACCAAACTGACGCGGAACCCAATGAAAATAAATTTCATGAACTCTATGACAAGTTTTGGAAGAGATCAAAGATCTAGAATAAACTCCCCTCTATGGCACCCAAAGCTTAAAGAAGCAAGAACACCAATAATAGAGTAAAAGAATAAGATAAACGCCACAAAGAATTGATAAATTTACCTTGATTCTTGATGCAATTAGAAGAATGCAATCTCACACTCTCTAAAAACATGAACACGCCTAAGCATGAAGAAGTAGTCTTTAATTCATTGAATAATTGTTGAATAATTACAAAATAACAAGCTATTTATACTAATCTAAGAGGTCCAGATCCTTAAAGGATTTAGAGTTAGCTAAGGAGTAGGATTTAGCAAATCTAAACCAACTAAGGATAAGACTAATAAAATCATAACAACTTAAGGATTTGGAGATCTAATCCAAATCCACTAAAGATTGACTAAATCTAATCAAAATAAGGCTAATTATTCAAGGGTGGACGAAATATTGGAGGCCCAACCCATTAGCATTGCAAAAACACAAAATAAGCTAACTAACTAATGAGAGGCAGATAGTTGCACGGTCCAGGGCGTGCCAAGGCGCACGGGTGTGCGCGCATGTATGAGTGTTCCTCGCGAGAGGCAGAGAAGTGCACGGCCTGGGGCGTGCTGATTGGCACGGGCGTGCGCGCATGTATGTGTGTCCCTCGCGAGAGGCAGAGAAGTGCACGGTCTGGGGCGTGCTGATTGGCACGGGCGTGCGCGCATGTATGTGTGTCCCTCGTGAGAGGCAGAGAGGTGCACGGCCTGGGGCGTGTCAAGGTGCACGGGCGTGTGCGCATGTATGTGTTCCTTCGGGAGAGGCAGTAAGGTGCACGGCCTGGGGCGTGCTAGTTGGCACGGGCGTGCTTCTTCAAGCCTTCAAGTCAAAGTTAGGTGTAGCAACTTCAACATGTGCTTCTATTAATGTGAGAAACTTAGGTGTTCCTCCAAGTTCTTCATAGCACTTGTTGAAAGCAAGGTCATGGAGCTCTTGTGTGATTTGTTCTTGAATGTATAAGGACATGGTTGCTCCATACTTCTTTGCACGGCTCCTTGTAATTGGTCCACTAGGAAGTGCTAATGGATTGCCATTGTTGTGGTCCTTGTTTCCTTGAACCCCATAGGTGGTTGGTGGTAGTGGATCCGTATCACCAAACCTTTCTCCATAAGTTCATCCACTTGCCTTTGCAACTCCTTTGTTTCCATTGGATTGCTTCTATAGGCAGGCCTATTTGGAATGGTGGATCCAAGAATGAAGTCAATTTGATGTTCTATTCCTCTTAAAGGTGGTAAACCACTTGGTAATTCACTAGGAAAGACATTATCAAATTCCTGCAACATAGAAACAAACATAGAAGGCAAATTGTCAAGGTTAGTGTTAGATTCAGTAAACAAAACTTCCTTGTACCTAAGAAGCAATATGGGCTTCTCTAAGGCAATGGCACACTTAACCTCTCTAGTTCTTGCATAAAAGGTCTGTTTCTTTTTCTCCTCTCTTTGTTTTTCACTCACAATTGGGCCATTAATTTGTTTTGTTATTTTTGTGGCCTCTTTTCCCTCATCCTTACTTTTTTCTCCCTTTTGTTCTCTCAATCTCAGATTCTCACTCTCTTTTTTTCTCAAGGCCGAAACCTCTCTCTCTCTCTCAATTATCTTTCTTTGGTCTTCATAAACCTCTTGAGGTGATAAAGGTACAAGAACCACCTTTTTCCCTTTATGAATCAAAGAATATCGATTGTGGAATCCATCATGAAGTGTTCTTCTATCATATTGCCATGGTCTTCCCAACAATAGATGTCCAGCTTGCATAGGTACTATATCACACAAAATCTCATCTTCATACCATCTAATAGAAAATGGCACAAGTACCTGTTTAGTTACTTTCACCTCCCCACAATCATTTAACCATTGCAACCTATAAGGCTTAGGATGCTTGAGACAAGTTAAGTTCAGTTTGTTTACCATGTTTACACTAGCAACATTAGTGCAACTACCCCCATCAACAATAAGAGTACACACTTTCCCACTAATCAAACATCTAGTGTGAAATATATTCTCACGTTGCTCAAGGCTTTCTTCTTTTACATGCATGTTCAAAGCACGTCTAGCAACCAAAACTTCTCCATGTTCAGGAAGTATTAAATTTTCTGAATCATCATTATCATCATCTAAATTAGGCATATCATCATAATCACTACATTCAGATTCAGAACTAATATTCCCATCATCTTTAGCAATCATAACTCTTTTATTAGGACATTGAGATGCATAATGCCCTTTCCCCAAACATTTAAAGCATTTAATTTCTCTAGAAGGGGTTGTAGAGTTAGAAGTACCTTTGTTGCTTTTAAATGGAGTTTGGACAGTTTCTTTACCCTTTGAAGTTGAATCTGTCCTTTGAGAATTTGAACCTCTAAATTCCTTCTTCTCACCTTCTTTAGACCATTTAGATCCCCATGTGTTGTTGGAATACTTGTTGGTGTTGGATCTCCCCTTTTTCTGTCTTTCAAGTTTCATGGCCATATCTACCATCTCCTCTAAGCTTTCATACCTATACATCTCTAAAGCATCAGCAATGTCTTTATTGAGACCCCCTAGGAAACGTGACATGGTAATTTGCTCCTCCTCTTCAATCTTGGCTCTTGCCATGCAAATCTCCATCTCCTTGTAGTATTCTTCAACACTCCTTCCTCCTTGCACCATTCTAGCTAATTTGTTATGTAAATCCCTAAAGTAATGAGTAGGGACAAATTTTTGGTGCATTAGCTCTTTCATGATCTCCCATGGTGGTACGGGTCGTAATCCTTTCCTTCTTCTTTTCAACAGCAATTGTTCCCACCAAAACATGGCATAGCCTTTGAATTCAACAGCAGCAAGATGGGATTTCTTTTCTTGAGAATAGTTATGGCATTCAAAGATTTGTTCTACCTTTCTCTCCCATTCAAGGAATTCTTCAGCATTGTTGTTGCCTTTGAATTCTGGAATCCTCATCTTAATTGATCCCAAGTCCCCATCAAGTTTATTAGGATTGGTCTCTTCACTCTCTTCATCATCATGGTCTTGAAATCTAGTTTGTGGACGAGTTTTAGTTGTATTAGAGCTTTGTGAAGCCTTTATCTCTTGCAATTCCTCCCTCATGTCTTGGACAAGATTATTGAAGGTTCTAAACTGTCCTTGAATTGCTTCCATGAAGAGTTTTAATTGAGGATCTTTAATTGGAATTCCATCATTACCATCTCCAGATTTGCCTGTACTCATGGTTAGTATTCAAAAGAAAACACAAGAAGATTTGAGTTAATGGTAATTCACTCCCTCACGTGTTTACACTCTTGAATCACTCCTTGCAATTCTTCCAATTGAACTTCAGAATCTTAGTTCAATCAACCAATTCAAAGATCACGTTTATAATCAAGGAATAAAACTTAACAATGAAAAGCAAGCACAAATACTAGAAGGAAGACTCAAAACGATATGGACAGTAGCACAAGAACATAAACAATGCACTACTTTAATGATCAATTAGAGTGTAGTGAACAAGCAAACACACCCTAACAATGTAATAGAAGCAACAGAAAGTTCACACAAAAACAAGAACTAGAATTTAAAAGACAATTTTAGGATATAATGTATGAATTTAGCTTACTACAAAGCAAACCAAATATGGACCTAATTAATTCTACCCAAAACAAAGCAAGCAAACAAAGAAAAATCAAAAGAACACAATTTTAAGATAGGGCCAGAACAGAGCACGGGCGTGCTAGATGGAGCACAGGCGTGTGTAATTAGGCCTAGTCCAACAAGTGGTAGGCAAGATCTAGCACGGGTGTGCTTGAGGTGTAGCACGGGCGTGCTGCCTTGTTCCCTTTTTAATACAACCCAATTTAAGTAGGATTCTTAGATTTGACAAGGATTGTAGTAGATTTTCTCAATCTCAAAGATATGGTCAACTGATCTTTGTTATCTTATCCACAAGTAGTTAAGATTGGATTTTATCACAAGATTATAGTGGATAAACTAAATCCCACAAAATATGGTCAAATTCCTTAGGATTAGGCACAATCCCACTAGATATGGTCAAATCTCTTAAGGATTAGGAATAATCCCACAAATTATGGCAAAATCCCACAAAATAAGGTAAAATCCCTTTGAATTAGGATCAAATCTCTTGGTTGCAGGAACAAAATCAAGATCCACACAAGCAATTTCAATGGTGGACGAAATTTTCTTTCTATACTTTTTTTTTTTTTTTTTTTTTTTAGCAACAAGATCTAAGATCTAAACTTCCAGAATTGAAACAAGCATGAAATTACTAAATTAAATTGAAGCAAAAACGAATTGAAACAATCAAACAAGAAAACAAACACAAAGAAATAAGATGAAGAAGAAAAACAAACACAAGAACAATAAGAATAAGAAAACAAATAAACACAGATCCTAGAGCTAAGATAAATAAGAATTTACCTTAATCTTTGGCTCTGATACCAAACTGACGTGGAACCCAATGAAAATAAATTTCATGAACTCAATGACAAGTTTTGGAATAGATCAAAGATCTAGAATAAATCCCCCTCTATGGCACCCAAAGCTTAAAGAAGCGAGAACACCAATAATAGAGTAAAAGAATAAGATAAACGCCACAAAGAATTGATAAGTTTACCTTGATTCTTGATGCAATTAGAAGAATGCAATCTCACACTCTCTAAAAACATGAACACGCCTAAGCATGAAGAAATAGTCTTTAATTCATTAATTGTTGATTATTGAAAATTACAAAATAACAAGCTATTTATACTAATCTAAGAAGTCCAGATCCTTAGAGGATTTAGAGTTAGTTAAGGAGTAGGATTTAGCAAATCTAAACCAACTAAGGAGTTGACAAAAAAATCATAATAACTTAAGGATTTGGATATCTATTCCAAATCTACTAAAGATTGACTAAATCTAAACAAAATAAGGCTAATTAATCAAGGGTGGCCGAAATATTGGAGGCCCAACCCATTAACAAAGCAAAAAAACACAAAATAAGCTAACTAGCTTCCTTCGCGAGCGCGAGCTTCACATACGCGAGCGCGACCACACCTCGCGAGCGCGATTCTACCATGCGCGAGCGCGAGAAGCGCAAAGGAGAGGCAGAGAGTTAGGCAGCGCAAGTCGCGAGCGCGATTCCAACATGCGCGAGCGCGAACCTTCACTGCGCGAGCGCGAGAAGCGCAAAGGAGAGGCAGTGAGTTAGGCAGCGCAAATCGCGAGCGCGATTCCAACATGCGCGAGCGCGAGCGACACTCGCGAGCGCGAACCTTCACTGCGCGAGCGCGAGAAGCGCAAAGGAGATGCAGTGAGCTTGCACGGCCTGGGGTGTGCCACCTTGCATGGGCATGCTATCCAAACATGGTTCCCACTCAACTTGTGCTTCTATTAATGTGAGAAACTTAGGTGTTCCTTCAAGTTCTTCATAGCACTTGTTGAAAGCAAGGTCATGGAGCTCTTGTGTGATTTGTTCTTGAATATATAAAGACATGGTTGCTCCATACTTCTTTGCACGGCTCCTTGTAATTGGTCCATTAGGAAGTGCTAATGGATTGCCATTGTTGTGGTCCTTGTTTCCTTGAGCTCCATAGGTGGTTGGTGGTAGTGGATCCGTATCAGGCAACATCTCATCTCACCTTCAACCATCCTTCTCCTCTGTATAAAAATCCTGAGTTCTTTGTCTCTCTTCCTTTTAAGCTCAATGAAGACATTAACCCTACAAAAGCTAGTCACCCTGGTATGTCTCCCTCCGACTTAGCTTTAGCTAGAGCCGAATGTCAAGAACTACTCCAACAAGGTCTCATTGAACCTACTCAATCTCCATGGGCATGTCAAGCGTTTTATGTGAATAAACGCACAGAACAACTTCGAGGAAAAAAGAGACTTGTCATTGATTATAAACCACTGAATCATTTCCTTGCTGATGACAAGTTCCCTATCCCTAAGATTTCCTCTCTCTTGGTCCATCTTCAAAATGCCAAGTACTTTTCAAAGTTTGATCTGAAATCTGGTTTTTGGCAACTGGGCATTCTTCCTGAAGACAGATACAAAACTGCTTTCTGCATTCCTGATGCACAGTATCAATGGACTGTCATGCCATTTGGTCTTAAAACTGCTCCTTCAATCTTTCAACGGGCAATGATCAGGATCTTTGAACCTTTGCTCCACAGTTGCATCATTTACATTGATGATATCTTATTGTTCTCCGAAACTGCTAAGGCCCATGAAGACCTCCTGATCCAGTTCCATTCTCTAGTCCACTCATATGGTGTTATGCTCTCTGAAAAGAAGTCCTTTATTGGCAAGCATGAAATTGATTTCCTTGGGCTCCATATCAAAGATGGTCAATACCAACCAGGCCCACATCTGGCCCAAGAATTGGCCCATTTTCCAGACTCCAACCTTTCTAAAGTCCAAGTCCAACAATTCCTTGGGTTCATCAATTACATTCGGGACTTCATTCCTAAAGCCTCCGTCTACACCAAGCCCTTATCCTCCTTACTCAAAAAAGATCCTCCTCCTTGGACCTATGAACATACCAAAGCAGTCCAAACACTTAAACAGTTAGCCCAAAAGACTCCCTCTCTCACTATTCCTTCTGATGAGGCCCAGCTCATTTTACAAACTGATGCTAGTGATTTAGCATGGGGTGCTATTCTTCTTCAACGCCAAAATGGCAAAGAATCTCTCTGTAAGTATGCTTCAGGAAAATTTAAAGATGCTGAACTCCATTATCATTCCAATTACAAAGAGATCCTTGCAGTCAAATATGGAATTTAGAAATGTGAGTTCTTTCTGGCTTCCCGCCATTTTATTGTTCGCCTTGACAATTCCTCCTTTCCCAAAATCCTTGATTTCAGAGGAAAAAATCTTCCTGATAAACAGTTGCTCAGGTTAAAAGAATGGTTTTCCCGCTATGACTTTGAAGTACAGCACATAAAAGGCAAAACAAATCTTATCCCTGACTTCTTGTCACGAGTCTCTAAACCTGTCACTCCTGTCTCCTCCATTATCAAGATCACTTATCCTTTTGTTGGCATGGCCTACCTGTTACAAGATACACCTCACCCTCAAATGCCACAAGGCCTCTCATCTCAAGAACGTGACATGTGGATTTACAGAAAAATAATTGAGCTCTATCCTCAAGTACTTCCACATCCCAATGATTTCACTGAAATTGTTCCTTGGAAACTGTTCCCCACTGTCAATGAGTCATTCCCTCACACAGATAATGAGTTCTGGTACCTTTGGTGTCTTACCACCCTTTATCATCTTCCTGTAGAAATTCCACTTCTCCCAACTCTTTGGTTTCTACACAGAGAAGAGAACCATCGTCACCCTGCCTGGCAATTCTTCCAACTCTTTGAAAATATTGCTTCATGGCAATACAAACTCAGAGCTTGGATTCACCAAAATAATCTGTTCACTCATCCTGATTTTAGTAAAGCTAAAAAATACATGGCCATCCTGTTTCTGCGAAGACAATATGATTCTTCTGGTACCATTGTCACAACTGTCACTCATTGGAAAAATCTCCCTTGTCATTTTGAAGAATCCTCTTTGACCATTCAACATGCACTGTTAGTCCATGCTAATACACTTAATAAATCCACAGACATGACTACTCCTATGGTTAGCATGCATCGACATGACACAGACCCTAGAAAAATATTTTCCTATGCAGACTTAACACCTGGACCCTCAACTGACCCTGGACCATCAACTAGACCACCTGGCCCTCTTGGATCCGAGTTTCAAGATTCTCAATTACCTGACACTCCAATGACCTCACAACAGATTGACGCACTCCTTCCAAGAAGATCACCACGAATCCAACAGATACACTCTCAACATCCCTCTCAACCTGGTATCAGAGCCTAATGTCTGAAAACCACTTTGTTACAGTAACTATTGGAAGAAGGAGATCTACAGTACCCATGGAAACAGTAACCAACAATCCTATTGTCCAGACATCCTCACTTCAACTCCCTCCTACTTGTAAACAGTACCTTATTGATAAAATAGATAACTTAGTAGAAATCTCCCATATCCCTAAGTCCGCTCAAATCCAAAATTCCCTTGTTCCTATTCTCAACCCTTATGCTGTCTTTAAACGTAGTCCGTCTTTATCTCGTCACCTCCGTCAAATTATTAGTCGTCCCTCTGTTAATATTAAAGAGTATGTTCAATCCTCTTCTCTGTCCCAGTGTGTTTTGTCCTCTACACCTGCAGAACAGTATGTAACTTTAGAGATTCCTGAACAGTTCATCTCTCAATGGAAAAAGAAAACTTTCATAAATATAATCTAGTGTGTTTTCTCTCTATGGCTTTCTAAATCTTCCCTTTCTCCTTTCTGAAAATAGTTGCTGTGCTAAGTAGTTTTCTCCATTAATGCAAAGATCCTAGTCTCCGATCTGTACCCCCTGTGTGCTATTCTGGTTCAGTGTTCTAAAGACCTTGAAAGGCCTATTGAAGCCATGGAAGGTGTGTTGAGGCTATTCGGTTGCGAACTACTGAACGGAATACCATGCTGGGTGGACAGCCCTCGGCTACCTGGTATCAAGCCTTGTCGGCTCTAATTGCATCAAGAATTAAGGTAAACTTATCAACTCTTTTGTGGCGTTTATCTTGTTCTTTGCTTGATTATTGGTGTTACCGTTTCCTTATAAACGTGGGGTGCCATAGAGCGTTTAATCTCGATTATTGGTGTTTCCGTTTCATTATAAACGAGGGGTGCCATAGAGGCGAACTTATATCTCATTCTTTGATTCGATCCGTATCATTTGGTATCAGAGCCAAATCAAAGTTTTGGGGTAAGTTCTGTTATCTTAGTTAGGAATTTGAGTTTTCTTGTTGCTGGATTCCATTGTTGTTTGTCTTATTTCTTGTTTTCATTGTAGATCTGGAATTTTCTCTTTAGATCTTACTGGATCTAGGTGTTTCTCGTTAGATCTTCTTATATCTGGAATTTTCTCTTTGGATCTTGTTGCATCTAGATATTTTTCTCGTTGGATCTACTTAGATCTAGAATTACCTTCTTCTGAATCTTCTTGTTGTTCCTTGTTCTTCATTCAAAAAAAAAAAAAAAAAAAAAGAACAAATCAATTGATTACGTTATTAAGAATTTATAAGTTATTAAATACCAAATCTGGAGATTTGTTTGTCTTCTTGAATCTTGTTGATCAAAAAAAAAAAAAGTCATTGTTGGACAACTAATTATTACCTACCAAATTTGAATTGGGGGACACAAAAGCATTATTGGACAATTAATTATTACCTACCAAATTAGAAGTGGGAGACACAAAAACATTGTTGGACAACATAATCATTACCTACCTAAAATTGAATTGGGAGACACAAACCATCCACTTATACCTTGTCAAGGCCTTCCCCTACCTAAATTGGGGAACTTGCTACAGGAACGTGCTACAGGAACTCAGAAGCATCCGTGCTACAGTACCTTTAAAAAAAAATTATTTTTGGGTTTTCTTTGTTTGCTTGCATTGTTTGGGTAGAAGTAAATTAGGTCCATATTTGGTTTGCTTGTAGTGAACTAAATTCTTACATTATATCCAGAATTCGTCTTTTAAATTCTAGTTTGTTTATTCTTGTTTTGAGCTTTCTTTTGCCTCTATTACATTATTAGGGTGTATTTGTTTGTTCACTACACTCTAAATTAATATAATCAAGTAGTACATCATCTTGTCCTTGTACTACCATCTATTATCGTTTTGAGTCTTCTTTCTAGAGTTTGTGCTTACTTTTGTTAAGGTTTGTTTTCCTTGTGTTCTAAACGTGCTTTGAGATTGATTGGTTGGCTTAAAATTCTGAAGTACAATTGGAGGATTTGCAAAGAGTGGTAAGGAGTGTAAACACATGAGGTAGTGTTTTCTTCACTTTAACCAATTTCCTTTGTGATTTCTTTGAGTACTAATCATGAGTATAGGAAAGTCAGGAGATATTAGTAAAGATGGAGGACAAATTCAAGACCCCCAATTAAAGCTCTTTATGGAGTCGATTCAAGGGCAATTTCGATCCTATAACAACTTCCTCCAAGATATGAGAGAGGAATTGCAGGAAATTAAAGCTGCCCAAAGCTCCAATACTACAAGAGCTCGTCCAAGTAATACTCCACCGATGAGATTTCAAATTCCTGAAGATGATGAAGTCGATAATCCCGGAGTTAGTACAGTTGATGGTGACTTGGGTTCCATTAAAATGAAGGTTTCGGAGTTCCATGGAAACAACAACGCAGAAGAGTACCTTGAATGGGAAAGAAAGGTTGAGCAATTTTTTGAATGTCATAATTATTCTGAAACGAAGAAGTCTCACCTTGCAGCCGTTGAGTTCAAGGGATATGCTATGTTCTGGTGGGAACAGTTGTTGTTAAAGAGAAGGAAGAAGGGAATGCGACCCGTACCACAATGGGAGACCATGAAGGAGTTGATGCACCAGAAATTTGTCCCAACCCATTACTTCCGGAACTTACACAACAAGTTAGCTAGATTGGTGCAAGGGGGAAGAAGTGTAGAGGTCTACTACAAGGAGATGGAGATGTGCATAGCTAAAGCCAAGATTGAGGAGGTTGAAGAAATTACTATGTCCAGATTCCTTGGAGGTTTGAATAATGAGATTGCCGATGCTTTGGAGATGTATCACTATGATACACTAGAAGAGATGGTAGATATGGCCATGAAGTTAGAAAGGCAGAAAAAGGGAAAGTTCACCAACAAGTATTCCAACAATACTTTGGGGACCGAATGGTCCAAGGGAGGTGAGAAGAAAGACTTCAGAGGTCCTAGTTTCCAAAGAACGGAATCAGTTTCAAAAGGTAAAGAGGTTGCCCAAACTACATTCAAGGGAAACAAAGGTACTTCTAACTCTATAACCCCTTCTAGAGAGATAAAATGCTTTAAGTGTTTAGTAAAAGGGCATATTGCATCTCAATGTCCTAATAAAAGGGTTATGATTGTTAGGGAAGATGGTAATGTTAGTTCTGAATCTGAATGTAGTGATTGTGATGATTTGCCTCATTTGCATGATGTTGATAATGATAATTCAGATGAGGATGAGCATAACTTGTTGTTTGCTGAACGTGGAGAATCTCTAGTTGTTAGGCGAGTTTTGAATATGCATGTTAAGGAGGAGAGCCTTGAACAACGTGAGAACATATTTCACACTAGATGCTTGATACATGGAAAAGTGTGCTTGCTTATTATTGATGGGGGTAGTTGCACTAATGTTGCTAGCGTGAGAATGGTGAATAAGTTGAATTTGGCATGTCTTAAACATCCTAAAGCTTATAGATTGCAATGGTTGAATGATGGTGGAGAGGTGAAGGTGACACGCCAGGTACTTGTGCCGTTTTCTATTGGATGGTACAAGGATGAAATTTTGTGTGATGTAGTACCGATGCAGGCAGGCCATCTATTGTTGGGAAGGCCATGGCAATATTGACGCGGAACCCAATGAAAATAAATTTCATGAACTCAATGACAAGTTTTGGAAGAGATCAAAGATCTAGAATAAATTCCCCTCTATGGCACCCAAAGCTTAAAGAAGCAAGAACACCAATAATAGAGTAAAAGAATAAGATAAACGCCACAAAGAATTGATAAGTTTACCTTGATTCTTGATGCAATTAGAAGAATGCAATCTCACACTCTCTAAAAACATGAACACGCCTAAGCATGAAGAAGTAGTCTTTAATTCATTGAATAATTGTTGATTTATAATTACAAAATAACAAGCTATTTATACTAATCTGAGAGGTCCAAATCCTTAAAGGATTCAGAGTTAGCTAAGGAGTAGGATTTAGCAAATCTAAACCAACTAAGGATAAGACTTAACAAAATCATAACAACTTAAGGATTTGGATATCTAATCCAAATCTACTAAAGATTGACTAAATCTAAACAAAATAAGGCTAATTAATCAAGGGGGGCCGAAATATTGGAGGCCCAACCCATTAACAAAGCAAAAACTCAAAATAAGCTAACCAACTTAATGAGAGGCAGGGACAAGCACGGCCTGGGTGTGCTATTTGGCACGGGCGTGCTTCAATGTAGGAGTTCGCTCGTGAGAGTCAGAGGGAAGCACGGCCTGGGTGTGCTATTTGGCACGGGGGTGCTTCATGCAACTTGATCTTCCTCGGCAAGTCAGTGGCTTGCACGGTCTGGGGCGTGCTAGTTGGCACGGGCATGCTAACTAAGCATGGTCTAGGCATGTCATGTGTTGGAAATTCAAGTTCCAACTCAACATGTGCTTCCATTAATGTGAGAAACTTAGATGCCCTCCATGCTTTTTGAGCTTTATGGTTGAGTGGTCTCGATTTCGTATCAAATATGATCGAAAGGCACTGACGCGGAACCCAATGAAAATAAATTTCATGAACTCAATGACAAGTTTTGGAATAGATCAAAGATCTAGAATAAATTCCCCTCTATGGCACCCAAAGCTTAAAGAAGCGAGAACACCAATAATAGAGTAAAAGAATAAGATAAACGCCACAAAGAATTGATAAGTTTACCTTGATTCTTGATGCAATTAGAAGAATGCAATCTCACACTCTCTAAAAACATGAACACGCCTAAGCATGAAGAAGTAGTCTTTAATTCATTGAATAATTGTTGAATAATTACAAAATAACAAGCTATTTATACTAATCTAAGAGGTCCAGATCCTTAGAGGATTTAGAGTTAGCTAAGGAGTAGGATTAGCAAATCTAAACCAACTAGGGAGTTGACTAACAAAATCATAACAACTTGGGGATTTGGAGATCTAATCCAAATCCACTAAAGATTGACTAAATCTAATCAAAATAAGGCTAATTATTCAAGGGTGGCCGAAATATTGGAGGCCCAACCCATTAGCAAAGCAAAAACTCAAAATAAGCTAACTAACTTAATGATAGGCAGGGACAAGCACGGCCTGGGTGTGCTATTTGGCACGGGCGTGCTTCAATGTAGGAGTTCCTTCGTGAGAGTTAGAGGGAAGCACGGCCTGGGTGTGCTATTTGGCACGGGCGTGCTTCAATGTAGGAGTTTTCCTCAGCAAGTCAGACGAGGGCACGGCCTGGGGTGTGCCATCTAGCACGGGCGTGCTAACCAAGCATGGTCTAGGCATGTCTTGTGTTGGAAATTCAGGTTCCAACTCAACATGTGCTTCCATCAATGTGAGAAACTTAGATGTTCTCCATGCTTCCTTGAGCTTTATGTTTGAGTGGTAGCCATTTCGTATCATTCATCCATAGAGACCAAGGGAACAAGGGAGCATGGATACCTCAACTTCTAACTAAGATTCGAGGACGAATCTTTTTGAGGAAAGGGGGAATGATACGAAATGGCTACCACTCAAACATAAAGCTCAAGGAAGCATGGAGAACATCTAAGTTTCTCACATTGATGGAAGCACATGTTGAGTTGGAACCTGAATTTCCAACACAAGACATGCCTAGACCATGCTTGGTTAGCACGCCCGTGCTAGATGGCACACCCCAGGCCGTGCCCTCGTCTGACTTGCTGAGGAAAACTCCTACATTGAAGCACGCCCGTGCCAAATAGCACACCCAGGCCGTGCTTCCCTCTAACTCTCACGAAGGAACTCCTACATTGAAGCACGCCCGTGCCAAATAGCACACCCAGGCCGTGCTTGTCCCTGCCTATCATTAAGTTAGTTAGCTTATTTTGAGTTTTTGCTTTGCTAATGGGTTGGGCCTCCAATATTTCGGCCACCCTTGAATAATTAGCCTTATTTTGATTAGATTTAGTCAATCTTTAGTGGATTTGGATTAGATCTCCAAATCCTTAAGTTGTTATGATTTTGTTAGTCAACTCCCTAGTTGGTTTAGATTTGCTAATCCTACTCCTTAGCTAACTCTAAATCCTCTAAGGATCTGGACCTCTTAGATTAGTATAAATAGCTTGTTATTTTGTAATTATTCAACAATTATTCAATGAATTAAAGACTACTTCTTCATGCTTAGGCGTGTTCATGTTTTTAGAGAGTGTGAGATTGCATTCTTCTAATTGCATCAAGAATCAAGGTAAACTTATCAATTCTTTGTGGCGTTTATCTTATTCTTTTACTCTATTATTGGTGTTCTTGCTTCATTAAGCTTTGGGTGCCATAGAGGGGAGTTTATTCTAGATCTTTGATCTCTTCCAAAACTTGTCATTGAGTTCATGAAATTTATTTTCATTGGGTTCCGCGTCAGGCACTACATGATGGGTTCTTTAACCGATACTCTTTGGCTCATAAGGGGAAGAAGGTGACTCTTGTTCCATTATCGCCTCAAGAAGTATACACCGATCAGAAGAAAATACTTGAGAGAGAAAGAGAGACTTCAGCTTTGAGGGAAAATGAGAGTGAGGCTTCCAGTTCGAGAGAACAAAAGTGTGTTAAGAGAGAGGTTGAAAAGAAAGAGGCCACAAAAGATACCAAACAGATTATTGGCCCAACGGTGAGTGAAACACCGAGAGGAGAGAGAAAGAAACACACTTTTTATGCGAGAGCTAGAGAGGTTAAGTGTGCCATAGCCTTGAGGCAGCCCGTGTTGCTTCTTAGGTTCAAGGAAATTTTATTTTCTAACACTGACACTAACCTTGATGGTTTACCTTCTGTGTTTGTTTCTATGTTACAGGAATTCACTGATGTTTTTCCAGAGGAGCTACCTAGTGGATTACCACCTTTGAGAGGTGATATGGATCCATTGGTGCTTCCTAGTGGGCTTGGATGTGTTCTTATCCCTTGTTGCTTGTTTTGGTCTAATTAATATGTAAGGGATATGGGCTCATAGTGTTTATTTAAGTTGTTTTGGGTTGGTTTTATGATGCATGCAATCTGCCCAATATCAAGTTGTTTGTTTTGGGCTGGAAATGACTTTATTTTGTGTTTTAGAGTTAAGCCCATGTGTTTTGGCCCTAGGGCAGCCTAGTTAGATGCTCTTCTTTAGGGTTATGTTTGTTTAAGGCATATAAATAGCCTCCTTAAGATGTAAAACGGGATTTTTTTGGCATAATTTGAATCAAAGGCAGAATTGTTCATGCTCTTGCATGTTCTTCTTAATTAGAGTGATTGTGAGAATTTGCTATCCTCTAATTGCATCAAGAATTAAGGTAAACTTATCAATTCATTTGTGGCGTTTATCTTGTTCTTTGCTCGATTATTGGTGTTACCGTTTCATTATAAACGTGGGGGTGCCATAGAGCGTTTTAATCTCGATTATTGGTGTTTCCGTTTGATACGAAATGGCTACCACTCAAACATAAAGCTCAAGGAAGCATGGAGAACATCTAAGTTTCTCACATTGATGGAAGCACATGTTGAGTTGGAACCTGAATTTCCAACACAAGACATGCCTAGACCATGCTTGGTTAGCACGCCCGTGCTAGATGGCACACCCAGGTCGTGCCCTCGTCTGACTTGCTGAGGAAAACAACTACCTTGAAGCACACCCCATGCCAAATAGCACACCCAGGCCGTGCTTCCCTCTGACTCTGAAGCACCCCCGTGCCAAATAGCACATCCAGGCCGTGCTTCCCTCTGACTTTGAAGCACCCCCGTGCCAAATAGCACACCCAGGCCGTGCTTCCCTCTGACTCTCATGAGGGAACTCCTACATTGAAGCACGCCCGTGCCAAATAGCACACCCAGGCCGTGCTTGTCCCTGCCTATCATTAAGTTAGTTAGCTTATTTTGAGTTTTTGCTTTGCTAATGGGTTGGGCCTCCAATATTTCGACCACCCTTGATTAGTTAGCCTTATTTTGATTAGATTTAGTCAATCTTTAGTGGATTTGGATTAGATCTCCAAATCCTTAAGTTGTTATGATTTTATTAGTCTTATCCTTAGTTAGTTTAGATTTGCTAAATCCTACTCCTTAGCTAACTCTAAATCCTTTAAGGATCTGGACCTTTTAAATTAGTATAAATAGCTTGTTATTTTGTAATTATTCATCAATTATTCAATGAATTAAAGACTACTTCTTCATGCTTAGGCGTGTTCATGTTTTTAGAGAGTGTGAGATTGCATTCTTCTAATTGCATCAAGAATCAAGGTAAACTTATCAATTCTTTGTGGCGTTTATCTTATTCTTTTTCTCTATTATTGGTGTTCTTGCTTCTTTAAGCTTTGGGTGCCATAGAGAGGGGTTTAGTTTGATCTTGGATCTCTTCCAAAACTTGTCATAGAGTTCATGAAATTTATTTTCATTGGGTTCCGCGTCACCGTTTCATTATAAACGTGGGGTGCCATAGAGGCGAACTTACATCTCATTCCTTTGATTCCCGATCCCGGATCCTTATCATTTGGTATCAGAGCCAAATCAAAGTTTTGGGGTAAGTTCTGTTATCTTAGTTTAGGAATTTGAGTTTTCTATTTGCTGGATTTCCTTTGATGTTATCTTAATACTTGCTTTCATTCTAGATCTGGATTTTTCTCTTTAGATCTTCTTGGATCTGGACTTTTTCTTTTAGATGTTCTTGGATCTGAGTTTTCTCTTTGGATCTTCTTGTTGTTTGTTTGTTTATTAAAAAAAAAAACAAAAAAAAAATCAATTGATTACGTTATTAAGAATTTATAAGTTATTAAATACCAAATCTAGAGATTTGTTTGTCTTCTTGAATCTTGTTGATAAAAAAAAAAAAAAAAAAAAAGAGAGGTAAGTCAAATCTTGTTAAAGTCAATACCTACCTATGTTGAATTGGGAGACACAAAAGTCATTGCTGGATATTCTAAATATAAAACCATTACCTACCTAAATTGAATTGGGAGACACAAAATTCATTGTTGGTTACCTACCTAAGTTGAATTGGGAGACACAAAAGTTATTGTTGGACAACCTAAATATTAAGTCATTACCTACCTAAATTGAAATTGGGAGACACAAACCATCCACTTATACCTTGTTAAGGCCTTACCCTACCTAAATTGGGTCACATTTGTAGGTTAAGTGAGGATATAAGTCAAAAACGTGTGCTACAGTAACTTGCTACAGGAACTCAGAAGCAAACTTGCTACAGTACCTTTAAAAAAAAAAAAAAATTTTTTTGGGTTTTCTTTGTTTGCTTGCTTTGATTGGGTAGAATTAATTAGGTCCATATTTGGTTTGCTTTGTAGTGAACTATTCATACATTATATCTAGAAATTGTCTTTTAAATTCTAGTTTCTATTTCTTGTTTGTGTGCTATCTTTGCTTCATTTATATTGTTAGGGTGTATTTGCTTGTTCCAACACTCTAATTAATAATCAAGTAGTACATTGTTTTGTTCTTGTGCTACCATTCATTTCGTTTGAGTTTTCTTTCTAGAATTGTGCTTACGTTTCTTTTGTTAAGGTTTATTTTCCTTGTGTTCTAAACGTGCTTTGAGATTGATTGGTTGGCCTGAAATTCTGAAGTACAATTGGAGGATTTGCATGGAGTGATTAAAGAGTGTAAACACGTGAGGGAGTGCTTTATCACTGACTCAAATGTTTTTGTGATTTCTATTTTGAACACTAACCATGAGTGCAGGCACATTTGGAGATAATAGTGGGGAGGGAAGTCAAATGGAGGATCCCCAGTTGAAACTTGTAATGGAGTCAATCCTAAGACAGTTTAGAACTTTCAACAATTCCGTCCAAGATATGAGAAAGGAGTTGCAGGAGTTTAAAGCTGCCCAACGCTTTAATACAAGAAGAGCTCGACCTAGTGGTACACCAACTAGATTTCAAACTCATGAAGAGAAGAAGGTCGATAATCCTGATCGTTACTTTAAGGATTTGAATAATAAGTTAGGAAGGGTGCAAGAAAGGAAAAATGTGGATTACCTCAATAGGTATTCATTCATAAAGGATGGGTGGATGACCATTCCAAGATCATTTTCCTCAAAAGAAGTGGATGAAGACCAATATGGAAAGCAAAAGATGAGTTTTGAGGCTGTCAACAAAGAAAAGGAGTGCAAAAATAAAACGAGTGAAAATATATTGAGTGTAAATAAAAAGAAAGAGGGGGAAGAAAAGGAAAAACAAATTCAGCCTATATTTGTACCTTTGTGCAAAGAAGATTATTTTACCACTAATGATCTTAACCCATCCTTGCCAAGTGTGTTTGTTGATCTTTTGCAGGACTTTGAACATGTGGTTCCAGAAGAGATTGCCCAATCTTCATGTGAGGGTGAAAAGGTGGTTCTTGCACCATTGACACCTCAAGAAGTGAATATTGATCAGAAAAAGTTGCTTGAGAGAGAGAAAGAGGAGTTCACTGATGTCTTTCTTGAAGAGTTGCCTAGTGGTTTGCCACCTTTGAGAGGGATAGAACATCAAATCGATTTCATTCTTGGCTCCACCATTCCAAATCAACCAGTCAATAGAAGCAATCCAATGGAGACAAAGGTGTTGCAAAGGCATATTCAGGTTGTAGCAAACAATGGAGTTCAATACGGTCTAAAAAGGACAAGAAGAGTAAAGAAAAGGGCATGGATTCTAAGGAGAAGTGGACTGATCCTAGCAAGCAAAAGGATACCTCAACTTTTAACTAAGATTCGAGGACGAATCTTTTTGAGGAAAGGGGGAATGATATGGATCCATTGGTGCTTCCTAGTGGGCTTGGATGTGTTCTTATCCCTTGTTGCTTGTTTTGGTCTAATTAATATGTAAGGGATATGGGCTCATAGTGTTTATTTAAGTTGTTTTGGGTTGGTTTTATGATGCATGCAATCTGCCCAATATCAAGTTGTTTGTTTTGGGCTGGAAATGACTTTATTTTGTGTTTTAGAGTTAAGCCCATGTGTTTTGGCCCTAGGGCAGCCTAGTTAGATGCTCTTCTTTAGGGTTATGTTTGTTTAAGGCATATAAATAGCCTCCTTAAGATGTAAAACGGGATTTTTTTGGCATAATTTGAATCAAAGGCAGAATTGTTCATGCTCTTGCATGTTCTTCTTAATTAGAGTGATTGTGAGAATTTGCTATCCTCTAATTGCATCAAGAATTAAGGTAAACTTATCAATTCATTTGTGGCGTTTATCTTGTTCTTTGCTCGATTATTGGTGTTACCGTTTCATTATAAACGTGGGGGTGCCATAGAGCGTTTTAATCTCGATTATTGGTGTTTCCGTTTCATTATAAACGTGGGGTGCCATAGAGGCGAACTTACATCTCATTCCTTTGATTCCCGATCCCGGATCCTTATCAAGAGGGATAGAACATCAGATTGATTTCATTCCCGGCTCCACCATTCCAAATCAACCAGCCTATAGAAGCAATCCGACGGATACAAAGGAGTTGCAAAGGCAAGTTGATGAGCTTATGGAGAAAGGATTGGTGCGAGAAAGCATGAGTCCTTGTGCCGTTCCAGTACTTTTAGTACCAAAAAAGGATGGTACATGGCGTATGTGCGTTGACTGTAGGGCGGTCAACAAGATCACTGTAAAGTACAGACACCCTATCCCTAGACTTGATGACATGTTAGATGAGTTGTGTGGGGCTACTTACTTTACAAAGATCGATTTAATGAGCGGTTATCATCAAATTCGGATGCAACCAGGTGATGAATGGAAAATTGCCTTCAAAACTAAGTATGGTTTGTATGAATGGTTAGTAATGTCTTTTGGATTATCTAATGCACCTAGCACATTTATGAGGCTTATGAACCATGTTTTACGAGCTTTCTTAGGAAAATTTGTAGTTGTGTACTTTGATGATATACTTATTTATAGCAAGTCTCTTAATGATCATGTTGGGCATGTTAGGCTAGTATTACAAGCTTTGAGAACTGAACAATTGTATGCTAAGCTTAAGAAATGCACATTTTGTATAGATAGACTTGTGTTCCTTGGTTTTGTTGTGAGTGCGCAGGGTATAGAGGTAGATGAGGAGAAAGTGAAAGCTATTAAGGAATGGCCGACACCGAAATCAGCTTCGGATGTGCGAAGTTTCCATGGGTTGGCAAGTTTCTACCGACGGTTTGTACAAGATTTCTCTTCGATTGCCGCACCACTCACGGAGGTAATTAAAAAGGAAGTTGGGTTCAAGTGGGGCGAGGAACAGTAGAAAGCGTTTGACATGCTTAAAGGGAAGTTGACATCTGCTCCTATACTTTCTTTACCTAATTTTGAGAACACCTTTGAAATTGAGTGTGATGCTTTTGGTGTAGGAATTGGAGGAGTACTGATGCAAGAGAAG
This sequence comes from Jatropha curcas, assembly GCF_041381405.1. NCBI lineage: Eukaryota > Viridiplantae > Streptophyta > Magnoliopsida > Malpighiales > Euphorbiaceae > Jatropha > Jatropha curcas. The sequence continues at coordinate 10,133,131 of NC_143155.1, forward strand.
AAACCAATTGCCTATTTCAGTGAGAAGTTGAACGGAGCACAATTCAATTACTCAACCTATGATAAGGAGCTATATGCCTTGGTGAGGACTTTGAGAGTATGGCAACACTACTTACTACCTAAGGAGTTTGTCATTCATACTGATCACGAGGCCCTAAAACATTTGAAGGGTCAAGGTAAGCTCAACAAGCGACATGGTAAGTGGGTTGAGTTCATGGAACAATTCCCTTACGTTATTAAATACAAGCATGGAAAGGATAACGTTGTTGCTGATGCATTGTCACGGAGATATACTTTACTTACTACTCTTAGCTCTAAATTGATAGGATTTGAGTATGTTAAGGATTTGTATGCGTCTGACTCTGATTTTGGCAATGTATATTTGGCATGTGAACATGGGGCATTTGATAAATTTTATCGACACGAAGGATATTTGTTTAGGGGCAGTAAACTTTGCATGCCTAAATGCTCTATGCGTGATTTGCTTGTACTTGAGTCTCATTGTGGGGGATTGATGGGACATTTTGGGGTACATAAGACTTATGACATATTGAATGAACATTTTTATTGGCCTCATATGCGTAAAGATGTCGAGAAAGTTTGTGATTCTTGTCTTAATTGTAAACAGGCCAAATCTAAGTCTATGCCTCATGGGTTGTATATGCCTTTACCAGTTCCTAGCTCACCTTGGGTTGATATATCTATGGATTTTGTACTTGGATTACCTAAGACTAGGCATGGTAGAGACAGTATATTTGTAGTAGTTGATAGGTTCAGCAAAATGGCTCATTTCATTCCTTGTCACAAAACTGATGATGCTATTCATGTTGCTGAATTATTCTTTAGAGAGGTGGTACGATTACATGGAGTTCCATGGACTATCGTTTCTGATAGGGATGCTAAGTTCCTTTCACATTTTTGGCGGGTTTTGTGGGGTAAACTGGGTACAAAATTACTTTATTCGACTACTTGTCATCCACAAACTGATGGACAAACTGAAGTTGTGAATAGGACTTTGGGAACTTTACTTCGTCCTATAGTGGGTAAAAATTTGAAAACTTGGGAGGATTGTTTGCCATTTATTGAATTTGCATATAATCGAAGCATACATTCTACTTCAGGTTTTACTCCATTTGAACTTGTTTATGGATTTAACCCACTAACTGTTTTGGATCTTATTCCTTTACCTTTACATGAGCTCTCTAGTTTAGATGGTGAAAAGAAAGCTAAACTGGTGAAGTCTTTACATGAGAAGGCTCGAGCAAATATTGAAAAGAGGAACAAACAATATGCTGACAATGCTAATAAAGGAAGGAAGAAGCTAGTGTTTGCGCCTGGAGATTGGGTTTGGGTGCACCTTCGGAAGGAAAGGTTTCCCAACCAACGAAAGTCTAAGCTAGATGCACGTGGAGATGGTCCATTCGAAGTCTTGGAACGCGTCAATGACAACGCCTACAAGATAGACTTACCAGGTGAGTATGGTGTTTCCGCTACCTTTAACGTTAGTGATTTGTCTCCTTTTGACATGGGTGCAGATTTGAGGACAAATCTTTTTGAGGAAAGGGGGGATGATACGGATCCATCATCACTCGTCGCTGGATCGCAAGGAGGCATGGTGAATGACGAATGAGATCCATTGGTGCTTCCTATTGGACCGATTACAAGGAGCCGTGCCAAGCGATATGGGGCAGCCATATCATTATTTGTTCAAGCCCAAATAACACAAGAACTTCATGATGTCGCATTCAACAAGTGTTGTGAGGAACTTGAAGGCATTCCTAGGCTTCTAATGTTGTTGGTGGCATGTGAAGTTGAAGCACTCCAGTAAATTTGTTTGACTTGCTACAGTGGAGGAAAGCACGCCTGCTACAGTGCCGTGCCAATTAGCTTGACTTGCTACAGTGGAGGAAAGCTTTTCTACAGTAACTTTGACTTGCTACAGTGACATCGACTTGAAGGCTTGGAGTGACTTAGGCGTGTTTTGTGTGTTTTATGCTTTGTTAAACCTAGTTTCCTTATTTAGTATAAATAACTTGTCTTCCATGTAAGGACAGAACTTTTGATATATTGATAAACTTCATTTGTTCAAGCTTTGCTTGTTCTCCTTTGCTTAGAGTGATAGTGAGAGATTGCTTCCTCTAATTGCATCAAGAATTAAGGTAAACTTATCAACTCTTTTGAGGCGTTTATCTTGTTCTTTGCTTGATTATTGGTGTTACCGTTTCCTTATAAACGTGGGGTGCCATAGAGCGTTTAATCTCGATTATTGGTGTTTCCGTTTCATTATAAACGAGGGGTGCCATAGAGGCGAACTTATATCTCATTCTTTGATTCGATCCGTATCAGCTTAAGGCCCCCAAAGCCCGTAGTAAGCCTAACTTCTTTAAATCTCACGTTCTATTCATAATTATGGATTCAGGCCCATCAACTTATTATACATATGCATCCAAAATACAATTCATATATGGACTTTTATTATTTATTTACAACCCAAATGGAATACAATTGCGACTCTACCTTTACATTCACATCGTTATTTCTATCATTAACAGTCTTCTATAATACGTGTTTCAACTCTATAGGGCTTTCCTTTCTTTCTATTACCTGGAAAAAATAGTAGGCAGGGGTGAGTGCCAAACTCAATGAGTAGGGTTAGATAACCCTCTCACCCCATACAATCACACAAATGCTAAAATATTTTTATCTGGTCACCGTTTAATTATATGATCATGCAGTTTGTCACACAAATGGCAATACAACAGCAATCACAAGTATTATCATCTTCATGTAATCATATCACGTGGAAATTAGTCAGTGGTGCCACCTGAAACCCCAACAAGCCGTCCTCACACATGGCTCGCCCTCTCATACATGTGCACCAGGGAGCCGACCCCCATACGGCCAACTAGTCTAATCCTCACTGACCAGTCCTCTCATTGTTTTTCCATTCTCTCTTTTTTTTTTATATATACCAACAGGAGACAACCCCATGGTCTCCACCCAATCTAGATCATCAAGTGCTCACAACAGGAGACCACCCTGCAGGCTACAATCAAATCTAGATTATCAGGTGTGCAACAACAAGAGGCCATCTTGTGGTTCTGTATAATCCATATCATCAGGTGCACACGGGGGCGCCGATCTCCCATTTACCTGGTTGACGGTCAAATTCCATATCACATCATATTCAGGATCCATATCACATAGACTGTCCTCACAAACCCATGGCGGCCCACTTCATCCCAATTCCACCCAAACAAGGCACAATATATACACAGCACAAGTAATCATATAATTTTTTTATATCAACAAATAGTGCATCGTAATATGACAATTCAACAAAATAATGCATGATAACATTTAGCCGTGAATGCATGAATGCAGGTGGATGATACTAGTTATCTAACACTACTCACAGTTCTTTATTGTCCTCTAAGGGACTATCTTTATTACTGCACGCTTCCAACATTTGTCTCCACCTTTCGGAACTTACAAACATCTAACATAATAAGAAAATTCTACATTAGAGGTCTAATTCAAGAAACGTACTTTTACCTTAATTATTAGTTTTGGTTACTATTTGCTTTACTCACATATCAAACTAAACTGTATATATTTCTCTATATATATAGTTTCCCTATTTATTTATTTATTCTAATTTATACTTTTTCAATAAGTCTTCTAATTATAGTAATAATAATAATCATTAAGAATATCATTCGTTAAGTAGTATTTTATCATGAGAATAATAATAATAATAATAATAATAATAATAATACCAATTAAATTTTACTTTATATTAACCTAGAATCATATTTCTATAATATCATTAATTACCTGTTTATACCATAAATTATAAGTCCCCCTATTTATATTTCTTAAGATTCCGTAAATTACCTCATATAATTATTAGCTAGAATTCTTATTTCAATATCAATCTTATAATTAATATTCAAGAACTATATTTAACCATGTTCAATTTAATTCACTTAAATACTCAATTAATTCATTAATTAATTCGTTCGGGATTTATACCGAAAATCACGGTTTGAGTCTTAGAGTGTACCAATCAAAAATCAAATTTTATTTTCGTGATTCGCGTAAAGAGAAGATCATTCTGCCTCTCGGAGTCATCGCCGGAGTCTCGCCGGACCGCCTCCGTCGCTGTCGTGCACGGTGGCTAGAAAAGTTAAACCGCCCAGAAAATTGCAAGGTCACCACCACCCGATTCCAATTTTCGTGAGGAATCCAAATCTGCTATCAATTTGTTGAGCTAGTGGCTCATTTGGCCAGATCGACCTCCATAGCCACCTTCAAGCCGCCGTCCATGGTGATTCATCAAGACGCAAGCCAAATCACAAATTAATGGAGGGAAAATGTTCATCAGGGAAAATGTTCATATGGAGAAGAGGAGTCGATCGAGACCTTCGGTTCACCTTGAGCCCATCGAAAATGGAGAGAAATCGCTGGAGATCGAAGAGCGTGACTGTCGTAGGAGATGGCCTCGATTCGCGTCGCTGGAGGTCTGATCGGAGCGAGGGGAGGTTGGAACCGTGTCCAGCATCGCCAGAGGAATCGACCACCAGCTTCATCTTGCTGAACAGTTGCCGAAAACGCGAAGGAGAGGGAGAAGAGAGGCTGTCGCGCATGAGAGGAAAAATGAAGAAGAAGAAGAAGAAGGAAAAGAAGAAAAAGGAAAAGAAAGGAAATTGGGCTTTTGGGCCATTCCGGTTTGAATCGAACCGATTTGGTCCAACTCAACAATTTAGCTCGATTTTTGTTTGATTATCTAGTTTTTCTCTTGTTTTTAGGAAACTTTAAGCCGATTTATGGTTCCTATTTATCAATACTTAACTATTTACTGAATAACCCCATTTTATTCTTTCTAATGTGATTTATTTAATTGATTTAATCAAATTTAGGATTACTAAGTGGTAAATCTAATTTTATTATTATTTTAAGTCATCCGATATCAATTCTAAGAAGTTTAAATTATTTTCGACTAGGTATTCCGATAACTTGTGTTGGGCTTGAGCCCAACTCGCAATTTTAGGTCCAGATTAAAATTACTCGGTACTTGCAGCCCATACCGTCACAATTTCAGATTTTTGATTTATTAAAATTTCAAAAGTTTTGAAAATTAAAATTCGGGGTATTACACGTCGTACCACCTTCTATAGCTCTTGTGCAGCGTATGAGGAAATGCCCTTAACACATCCTGCTCATCATGCCAGTTCATTTGAGCAACACGAATGAACTCAGACAAATGGGACCTCGGGTCATTATCTCCTTCAAATAGGGTATGTTTGAAGGTCTTGGAAGAAGTAGAGTTTGTGGGCTTCAAGACATATTCAGCCACATGGAAATTGGTGACTGGGTCCTTTTCTTCCGAAACAGACATCTTCTCCACCTTATCCTTCAGTTCTGCTAGCTGCTTGATCAGATCATTCTCAGCTGGACTAACATTATCAGTTGATGCTTGGTTACCCAAAGCGGGTTCTGAAGCCTCCCTTTCCGCAGCTACAGGGGAAGAAGTTTGATTACTTGCAGAAGGAGGAACCTAATGCTGTGCCCTCTCTTGAGCAAAAGCAGCGGCTATTATATCAGTTATAGCCCTTAACTGGGCCGGAGAAAAGCCAGTCTCATTCACAGTGTTGTCAGCCATCTCAACTATAACCGGATCTAAATCAGGAACCGAATCTGATGAACTTGAACTGACCACAGAACTAACCGGAGCACGCTCGGGGATTGGGGATGCTCTGACCAGACGTTGACCAGGTTGTCGGCGCCAAACTCTCGAAGTGGTTTCTTGGGATGGATCAATTTTGGCTGACAGATAAAAGGACCTGAGTTAAAGGGGTTCTGCATGCATGCATGAAAAATAGAGGCACATAGTGACGCGGAACCCAATGAAAATAAATTTCATGAACTCAATGACAAGTTTTGGAAGAGATCAAAGATCTAGAATAAATTCCTCTCTATGGCACCCAAAGCTTAAAGAAGCAAGAACACCAATAATAGAGTAAAAGAATAAGATAAACGCCACAAAGAATTGATAAGTTTACCTTGATTCTTGATGCAATTAGAAGAATGCAATCTCACACTCTCTAAAAACATGAACACGCCTAAGCATGAAGAAGTACTCTTTAATTCATTGAATAATTGTTGAATAATTACAAAATAACAAGCTATTTATACTAATCTAAGAGGTCCAGATCCTTAAAGGATTTAGAGTTAGCTAAGGAGTAGGATTTAGCAAATCTAAACCAACTAAGGATAAGACTTAACAAAATCATAACAACTTAAGGATTTGAAGATCTAATCCAAATCCACTAAAGATTGACTAAATCTAATCAAAATAAGGCTAACTAATCAAGGGTGGTCGAAATATTGGAGGCCCAACCCATTAACAAAGCAAAAACTCAAAAATAACTAACTAATATTTGAGAGGCAGGGAGTTGCACGGTCCAGGGCGTGCGCGCAGGTATGTGTGTTCCTCGCGAGAGGCAGAGAAGTGCACGGCCTGGGGGGTGCTGACTGACACGAGCGTGCGCGCATGCATGAGTTTCCCTTGCAAGAGGCAGTAGAGTGCACGGTCTGGGGCGTGCTTCTACAAGCCTTCAAGTCAAATTTACTGTAGCAGACGTGTCCAACTCAACATGTGCTTTCATTAATGTGAGAAACTTAGGTGTTTCTTCAAGTTCTTCATAGCACTTGTTGAAAGCAAGGTCATGGAGCTCTTGTGTGATTTGCCTTTGAATGTATAAGGACATGGTTGCTCCATACTTCTTTGCACGGCTCCTTGTAATTGGTCCACTAGGAAGTGCTAATGGATTGCTATTGTTGTGGCCCTTGTTCCCTTGAGCTTCATAGGTGTTTGGTAGTAGTGGATCCGTATCATCCCCCCCCTTCTTTAAAAAGATTTGTCCTCAAATCTGCATCCATGTCAAAGGGAGACAAATCACTAATATTGAAAGTTGCAGAAACACCATACTCACCTGGCAAGTCTATTTTGTAGGCATTGTCATTGATGCGTTCTAAGACTTGGAATGGACCATCTCCACGTGCATCTAGCTTACTTTTCCTTTGGTTGGGAAATCTTTCCTTGCGAAAGTGCACCCAAACCCAATCACCTGGCATAAGCACTAATTTCTTCCTGCCCTTGTTGGCTTTATCAGCATATTGTTTGTTCCTCTTTTCTATGTTGGCTCTAGCCTTCTCATGTACAGACTTCACCAATTCTGCCTTTTTCTCACCATCTAGATTAGAAAGTTCATTCAAAGGTAAAGGAACAAGATCTAATACAGTTAGTGGATTAAAGCCATAAACAAGTTCAAATGGACTAAAACCTGAGGTAGAATGTATGCTACGATTATATGCAAACTCAATAAATGGTAAACATTCTTCCCAAGTTTTCAAGTTCTTACCCACAATGGCACGAAGCAATGTTCCTAAGGTTCTATTCACAACTTCAGTTTGTCCATCTGTTTGTGGATGACAAGTTGTAGAATAAAGTAATTTAGTTCCAAGCTTACCCCACAAAACTCTCCAAAAGTGTGAAAGAAACTTTGCATCCCTATCGGAAACTATAGTTCTTGGTACCCCATGCAATCTTACCACTTCTTTAAAGAATAGATCAGCAACATTATTGGCATCATCAGTTTTATGACAAGGAATGAAATGAGCCATCTTGCTAAATCTATCAACAACAACAAATATGCTATCTTTACCACGTTTAGTCCTAGGTAATCCAAGTACAAAGTCCATAGATATATCAATCCAAGGAGAACTAGGAACAGGTAAAGGCATGTATAATCCATGAGGCATAGACTTAGATTTGGCCTGTTTACAAGTAATACAAGAGTTACAAACCCTCTCTACATCTTTAATCATATGAGGCCAATAAAAATGTTCATTTAACATATCATAAGTCTTATGTACCCCAAAGTGTCCCATCAATCCCCCACTATGAGATTCAAGCACAAGCAATTCACGCATAGAACATTTAGGCACACAAAGTTTGCTGCCCTTAAACAAATAACCATCATGTCTATAGAACTTATCAAATGCTCCATGCTCACATGCTACATATATGTTGCCAAAATCAGAATCATTCACATACAATTCTTTAACATACTCAAATCCAAGTAATTTAGAACTAAGAGCAGTAATTAGAGTATATCTTCTTGATAATGCATCAGTAACAACATTGTCTTTTCCATGCTTGTATTTAATCATATATGGAAATTGTTCAATAAATTCAACCCACTTACCATGTCTTTTATTAAGCTTACCTTGACCCTTCAAGTGTTTTAGGGCCTCATGGTCAGTATCGATGACAAACTCTTTAGGTAATAAGTAGTGTTGCCAAACATGTAAAGTTCTTACCAAGGCATAAAGCTCTTTGTCATAGGTTGAATAGTTGAGTTGTGCTCCATTCAACTTCTCACTAAAGTAGGCAATTGGCTTCTTTTCTTGCATTAGGACAGCCCCAATTCCCACTCCAGAAGCATCACACTCAATCTCAAAAGTATTCTCAAAATTAGGCAAAGAAAGTATAGGTGCAGAAGTTAACTTCTCTTTAAGCGTGTCAAACGCCTTTTGTTGCTCTTCTTCCCACTTGAACCCAACTTCCTTTTTGATTATTTCTGTTAGTGGTGCTGCAATTGAAGAGAAATCCTTTACAAACCTTCTATAAAAGCTTGCCAACCCATGAAAACTCCTAACTTCAGAAACTGATTTGGGAGTTGGCCATTCTTTGATAGCTTTAACTTTCTCCTCATCTACTTCAATACCCTGTGCACTCACAATAAAACCAAGAAATACAAGTCTATCTATACAAAATGTGCATTTGTTAAGCTTAGCATACAACTTTTCAGTCCTTAAAGTTTGTAACACTATCCTAACATGCTCAATATGATCATTAAGAGACTTGCTATAGATGAGTATATCATCAAAGTATACAACCACAAACTTTCCTAAGAAGGCATGCAATACATGGTTCATAAGCCTCATAAAAGTACTAGGTGCATTAGATAGTCCAAAAGGCATAACTAACCATTCATATAAACCATACTTAGTTTTAAAAGCAGTTTTCCATTCATCACCTGGTTGCATTCTAATTTGATGGTAACCACTCATTAAATCAATTTTAGTAAAGTAAGTTGCCCCATGCAATTCATCTAACATATCATCAAGTCTAGGGATAGGGTGTCTATACTTTACTGTAATTTTGTTGACCGCTCTACAATCAACACACATGCGCCATGTTCCATCCTTTTTAGGCACTAGAAGCACGGGAACGGCACACGGACTCATGCTTTCTCTCACCAAACCTTTCTCCATAAGTTCATCAACTTGCCTTTGCAACTCCTTTGTCTCCATTGGATTGGTTCTATAGGCAGGCCTATTAGGAATGGTGGATCCAGGAATGAAGTCAATTTGATGTTCTATTCCTCTTAAAGGTGGTAAACCACTTGGTAGTTCACTAGGAAAGACATCATCAAATTCCTGCAACATAGAAACAAACATAGAAGGCAAACTATCAAGGTTAGTGTTAGTTTCAGCAAATAAAACCTCTTTGTACCTTAGAAGCAATATAGGCTTCTCCAAGGCAATAGCACATTTAACCTCTCTAAATCTTGCATAAAAAGTCTGTTTCTTTTTCTCTACTCTCTGTTTTTCACTCACAATTGGGCCATTTATTTGTTTTGTTATTTTTGTGGCCTCTTTTCCCTCATTCTTACTATCTTCTCTCTTTTGTTCTCTCGAAATTTCACTCTCTTTTTTTCTCAAGGCCGAAACCTCTCTCTCTCTCTCAACTATCTTTCTTTGGTCTTCATAAACCTCTTGAGGTGATAAAGGTACAAGAACCACCTTTTTCCCCTTATGAATCAAAGAGTATCGATTGTGGAATCCATCATGAAGTGCTCTTCTATCATATTGCCGTGGTCTTCCCAACAATAGATGTCCAGCTTGCATAGGTACTATGTCACACAAAATTTCATCTTCATACCATCCAATAGAAAATGGCACAAGTACCTGTTTAGTCACTTTTACTTCCCCACAATCATTCAACCATTGCAACCTATAAGGCTTAGGATGCTTGAGACAAGTTAAGTTCAGTTTGTTTACCATGTTTACACTAGCAACATTAGTGCAACTACTCCCATCAATAATAAGAGTACACACTTTTCCACTAATCAAACATCTAGTGTGAAATATATTCTCACGTTGCTCAAGGCTTTCTTCTTTAACATGCATGTTCAAAGCACGTCTAGCAACCAAAGCTTCTCCATGTTCAGGAAGTATTAAATTTTCTAAATCATCATTATCATCATCTAAATTAGGCATATCATCATAATCACTACATTCAGATTCAAAACTAACATTCCCATCATCTTTAGCAATCATAACCCTTTTATTAGGACATTGAGATGCATAATGCCCTTTCCCCAAACATTTAAAACATTTAATTTCTCTAGAAGGGGTTATAGAGTTAGAGGTACCTTTGTTGCTTTTGAATGGAGTTTGGACAGTTTCTTTACCTTTTGAAGTTGAATATGTCCTTTGAGAATTAGAACCTCTAAATTCCTTCTTCTCACCTTCTTTAGGCCATTTAGATCCCCATGTGTTGCTGGAATACTTGTTGGTGTTGGATCTCCCCTTTTTCTGTCTTTCAAGTTTCATGGCCATATCTACCATCTCCTCTAAGCTTTCATACCTATACATCTCTAAAGCATCAGCAATGTCTTTATTTAGACCTCCAAGGAATTGTGACATGGTGATTTGCTCTTCTTCCTCAATCTTGGCCCTTGCCATGCAAATCTCCATCTCCTTGTAGTATTCTTCCACACTCCTTCCTCCTTGCACCATTCTAGCTAATTTGTTATGTAAATCCCTAAAGTAATGAGTAGGGACAAATTTTTGGTGCATTAACTCTTTCATGATCTCCCATGGTGGTACGGGTCGTAATCCCTTTCTTCTTCTTTTCAATAGTAATTGTTCCCACCAAAACATGGCATAACCTTTGAATTCAACAGCAGCAAGATGGGATTTCTTTTCTTGAGAATAGTTATGGCATTCAAAAATTTGTTCTACTTTTCTCTCCCATTCAAGATATTCTTCAGCATTGTTATTGCCTTTGAATTCTGGAATCCTCATTTTAATTGATCCCAAGTCCCCATCAAGTTTATTAGGATTGGTCTCTTCACTCTCTTCAACATCATGGTCTTGAAATCTGGTTTGTGGACGAGTTCTAGTTGTATTAGAGCTTTGTGAAGCTTTAATCTCTTGTAATTCCTCCTTCATGTCTTGGACAAGATTATTGAAGGTTCTAAACTGTCCTTGAATTGCTTCCATGAAGAGTTTTAATTGAGGATCTTTAATTGGAATTCCATCATTACCATCTCCAGATTTGCCTGAACTCATGGTTAGTATTCAAAAGAAAACACAAAAGATTTGGGTTATTGATAAATCACTCCCTCACGTGTTTACACTCTTGAATCACTCCTTGCAATTCTTCTAATTGAACTTCAGAATCTTAGTTCAACCAATCAACTCAAAGATCACGTTTAGAATCAAGGAATAAAAACTTAACAATGAAAAGCAAGCACAAGTTCTAGAAAGAAGACTCAAAACGATATGGACAGTAGCACAAGAACATAAACAATGCACTACTTTAATGATCAACTAGAGTGTAGTGAACAAGCAAACACACCCTAATAATGTAATAGAAGCAACAGAAAGCTCACACAAAAACAAAGAAACTAGAATTTGAAAGACAATATTAGGATATAATGTATGAATTTAGCTTACTATAAAGCAAACCAAATATGGACCTAATTAATTCTACCCAAAACAAAGTAAGTAATCAAAGAAAAACAAAAGAAAATAGTTTGTTTAATAGGTTCAGAACCGTGCACGGGCGTGCTAGATAGAGCACGGGCGTGCGTGTAAGATCTTAGTCCAACAAGTGGAAGTCAGAAAAGTGCACGGTTGTGCTTGAGGTGAAGCACGGGCGCGCTGCTTTGTGTCCCTTTTATTGCAACCCAATTTAAGTAGGATTCTTAGATTTGACAAGGATTGTAGTAGATTTGCTCAATCTCAAAAGATATGGTCAACTAATTTTTGTTATCTTATCCACAAGTAGTTAAGATTGGATTTTATCACAAGATTATAGTGGATAACTAAATCCCATAAAATATGGTCAAATCCCTTTAGGATTAGGAACAATCCCACTAAATATGGTCAAATCTCCTAAGGATTAGGAATAATCCCACAAAATATGGCAAAATCCCACAAAATAAGGTAAAATCCCTTTGAATTAGGATCAAATCCCTTGGATTCAGGAACAAAACAAGATCCACACAAACAAATTTCAATGGTGGACGAAAATTTTTCTATACTTTTTTTTTTTAGTCAACAAGATCTAAGATCTAAACTTCCAGAATTGAAACAAGCACGAAATTACCAAATTTAATTGAAGCAAAAACGAATTGAACTAATCAAACAAGAAAACAAACACAAAAGAAACAAGATGAAGAAGAAAACAAACACAAGAACAATAAGAATAAGAAAACAAATAAACACAGATCCTAGAGCTAAGATAAATAAGAATTTACCTTAATCTTTGGCTCTGATACCAAACTGACGCGGAACCCAATGAAAATAAATTTCATGAACTCAATGACAAGTTTTGGAAGAGATCAAAGATCTAGAATAAATTCCCCTCTATGGCACCCAAAGCTTAAAGAAGCAAGAACACCAATAATAGAGTAAAAGAATAAGATAAACGCCACAAAGAATTGATAAGTTTACCTTGATTCTTGATGCAATTAGAAGAATGCAATCTCACACTCTCTAAAAACATGAACACGCCTAAGCATGAAGAAGTAGTCTTTAATTCATTGAATAATTGTTGAATAATTACAAAATAACAAGCTATTTATACTAATCTAAGAGGTCCAGATCCTTAAAGGATTTAGAGTTAGCTAAGGAGTAGGATTTAGCAAATCTAAACCAACTAAGGATAAGACTTAACAAAATCATAACAACTTAAGGATTTGGAGATCTAATCCAAATCCACTAAAGATTGACTAAATCTAATCAAAATAAGGCTAACTAGTCAAGGGTGGTCGAAATATTGGAGGCCCAACCCATTAACAAAGCAAAAACTCAAAAATAACTAACTAATATTTGAGAGGCAGGGAGTTGCACGGTCCAGGGCGTGCCAAGGCGCACGGGCGTGCGCGCAGGTATGTGTGTTCCTCGCGAGAGGCAGAGAAGTACACGGCCTGGGGCGTGCTTGACACGGATCGAATCAAAGGATGAGATGTAAGTTCGACTCTATGGCACCCCACGTTTATAAGGAAACGGAAACACCAATAATCGAGATTAATCGCTCTATGGCACCCCACGTTTATAAGGAAACGGTAACACCAATAATCGAGCAAAGAACAAGATAAACGCCATAAACGAGTTGATAAGTTTACCTTAATTCTTGATGCAATTAGAGGAAGCAATCTCTCACTATCACTCTAAGCAAAGGAGAACAAGCAAAGCTTGAACAAATGTTGTTTATCAATATATCAAAGTTGTGTTATTACATGGAAGACAAGCTATTTATACTAAAACAAGAAAATAGGCTCAATAAAGCATAAAACACACAAAACACGCCTAAGTCAGTGTCTGGCACGGTCAGGGGCGTGCTAATTGGCACGGCCGTGCACTGTAGCACGGGGCACTGTAGCACGGGCGTGCGCAGTAACACGGTCACTGTAGCATTATACTGTAGCATGATACTGTAGCACACTTAGAGAGTCAGTAGGTTGCACGGTCTAGGGTGTGTTCAATAGCACGGGCGTGTCACTGTAGCACGGGCGTGTCACTGTAGCACGGGGGTACTGTAGCACAACATGTTTTTCTCCTTAAAGAGTCAGTAGAGTGCACGGTCTGGGGCGTGCTATTTAACACGGGCGTGTCACTGTAGCACTGTAGCAAAGCGTGCTTTTCTCCCCTTAGAGAGTCAGTAGAGTGCACGGTCTGGTAGCACGGGCGTGCGCAGTAACACGGCACTGTAGCACGGGCGTGCGCAGTAGCACGGGCACTGTAGCAGCGTGCTCTTTTCACCTTAAAGAGTCAGGAGCTTGCACGGTTTGGGGCGTGCTAGTTGGTACGGCCGTGCAACTGTAGCACACCAACTTCACATGCCACTAACAACATAAGGAGCCTAGGAATGCCTTCAAGTTCCACAAAACACTTGTTAAATGCTTCATCATGATGCTCTTGTGTGATTTGGACTTGAATATAAGAACATGGCTCCCCCATATCTCTTTGCATGACTCTTGTAATCACCCCTTTAGGAAGCACCAATGAATCTCCCATGTTATTCTCCATATTCCCTTGAGCTCCATGGTTGATTGATGGCGGATCCGTATCATTCCCTCTTTCCTCGAAAAGATTTGTCCTCAAATCTGCATTAATGTTAAAAGGAGACAAATCATTAACAATGGAGGATGTGGCAACACCATTCTCACTTGGCGAGTCCATCTTATAGGCTTTATTATTGATGTGCTTCAAGGCTTGAAATGGACCATCTCCACGTGCTGCAATCTTAGACTTCCGTTGGTTTGGAAACCTCTCCTTCCGAAAGTGTACCCAAACCCAATCTCCCGGTTTAAACAGTAGCTTCTTCTTTCTTTTGGTCACACGGTCAGCATACTGTTTGTTTCTCCTTTCCATATCTATATTAGCTCTAGCCTTAGAGTGCATCTCCTTGACTAAGGCAACTTTCTTCTCACCATTATAGAACTCCTGTAACAAAGAAACAATACTAGATGGCAAAGTAGAAGTGTCAATGTTAGGCAAATTAAGCAAAAATTCCTTTAACCGAATTATCAAGACCGGCTTATCCTCACTAACACTACTTCGTTTTGTTCCCTCTCGCACATGAAAAGTCTGTTTATTTCTCTTCTCTCTTGGTGTTTCACTCACCATTGGGCCATTTAATCGTTTCTTTTCACTCTTGGCCTCTTTTTCCCGTTCTCCTTCATTTTTCTTTTCTATATTTTCACTCTTCTCACTATTTTGCTCTCTCAAACTTGGAACCTCACTCCCTTTTTCCTTAAAAGCCGAAGCCTCTCTCTCAAGCATCTTCTTTTGATCATCAAACACTCTTCCTCGACTATTATTATCTTCTTTTGCAATTTGCACTTCAGAATCAATCAACTCTGCCTTTTGATTGTCATATACTTCTTGAGATGTCAATGGAGTAAGAACCACCTTTTTACTCTCAAATGAAGAATGGACAATCTCTTCTGGAAATGCATGTTCAAAGTCCTGCAAAAGATCAACAAACTCTTCTGGCAAGGATGGGTTAAGATCATTAGTGGCCAAATAAGGTTCCTTACACAAAGGTACAAGTATAGGCTGATTGTTGTACAAAGTATGTTTATCCTCACTTGCCCTAGCTATCAAACTCACATTCTTTTCTTTTTCTTTTTCCTCTTTCTTTTTTTTTTGCACTTTGTTTATTTTCACTAATTTTATTTTGAATCTCTTTTTCTTTCTTTATAAAATCAAATCTCATGCTGTTATTTTTACACTGATCTACATATACTTCCTTCGACCAAACTGGTGTTAGAAGGGTCTTTCGCTCTTCCTTTGTGGATGAATACCTATTGAGGTGATCCACATTTTTCCTTCCTTGCACCCTCACTAACTTATTGTTCAAATCCCTAAAGTAATGATCAGGATTATTGACCTCCTTCTCTCTAGGAGTTTGAAAACTAGTTGGCGTAGCACTTGGACGAGCTCTTGTTATATTAGAGCGTTGGGCGGTATTAATCTCCTGCAGATCCTTTATCATATCTTGGAGGATATTATTCTGGGTTTGAAACTCCTCTTGAATGGACTCCATGAAGAGCTTAAATTGGGGGTCTTGAATTTGACCTCCATCTTCACAAGTATCTCCAGACTTTCCTGCACTCATGATTAGTACTCAAAGAAAGAAATTACAAAAGAAGTATGGTGTTAAAGGTAAATCACTCCCTCACATGTTTACACTCCTCACCACTCCTTGCAAATCCTCCAATTGTACTTCAGAATTCCAAGCTAACCAATCAATCTCAAAGCACGTTTAGAACAACACAAGGAAAACAAACCTTAACAAAAGAAATGTAAGCGCAATTCTAGAAAGAAAACTCAAACGAAATGAATAGTAGCACGAGAACAAAACAATGTACTACTTGATTATCAATTAGAGTGTTGGAACAAGCAAATACACCCTAACAATACAAATGAAGCAAAGGAAGCACACAAATAAGAAAAGAAACTAGAATCAAGGAAAACGAATTATGGGTATAATAGATGAATTTAGTTCACCACAAAGTAAACCAAATAAGGACATATGTAATTCCACCCAAACAATGCTACAAGCAATCAAGGAAAATCCCAAATTTTTTTTTTATAAGTCACTGTAGCACGGGCGTGCTACTGTAGCACGGGCGTGCTAAGTAGAGGCACGGGCGTGCTTGACTTGTACCTTCACTTAACCCACAAATGTGACCTAATTTAGGTAGGGTAAGGCCTTAGCAAGGTATAAGTGGGTGTTTTGTGTCTCCCAATTCAATTTAGGTAGGTAATGATTATGTTGTCCAACAATGCTTTTATGTCTCCCACTTCAAATTTGGTAGGTAATAATTAATTGTCCAACAATGCTTTTGTGTCCCCCAATTCAAATTTGGTAGGTAATAATTAGTTGTACAACAATGACTTTCTTTTTTTTTTTTTTTTTTTTAAAGAACAAACCTAAAGTCTTTCTCTTTTTTTCCTTTTTCTTTCTCTTTTGTTCTTTTGACTTAGGCAATCCGAAAAGGTCTTCTTCTTCTTCTTCTTCTTCTTTTTTTTTTTTTTAATCAAGAACACAAGAAGAAAACTCAATGAATAACAAAGCAAAACCCAGATTTTGGAATAAATCCACAAGGATAATCGAACACTAAACAAACACAAAGAAGAAAAGCAAGATGAAACCTAGATCCAAGAAGATCTAACACGAAAAATCTAGATCCGAGAAGATCTAAAATGAAAAATCTAGATCTAGAATGAAAGCAAGCACTAAGACAACATCAAAGGAATTCCCGCAACAAAAAAACTAGATCCAACAAGATCTAAAGAGAAAAATTCCAGATCTACAATGAAATCAAGAAATAAGACAAACAACAATGGAATCCAACAACAAGAAAACTCAAATTCCTAACTAAGATAACAGAACTTACCCCAAAACTTTGATTTAGCTCTGATACCAAATGACACGGATCGAATCAAAGGATGAGATGTAAGTTCGCCTCTATGGCACCCCACGTTTATAAGGAAACGGAAACACCAATAATCGAGATTAATCGCTCTTCCTTTGTGGATGAATACCTATTGAGGTGATCCACATTTTTCCTTCCTTGCACCCTCACTAACTTATTGTTCAAATCCCTAAAGTAATGATCAGGATTATTGACCTCCTTCTCTCTAGGAGTTTGAAAACTAGTTGGCGTAGCACTTGGACGAGCTCTTGTTATATTAGAGCGTTGGGCGGTATTAATCTCCTGCAGATCCTTTATCATATCTTGGAGGATATTATTCTGGGTTTGAAACTCCTCTTGAATGGACTCCATGAAGAGCTTAAATTGGGGGGTCTTGAATTTGACCTCCATCTTCACAAGTATCTCCAGACTTTCCTGCACTCATGATTAGTACTCAAAGAAAGAAATTACAAAAGAAGTATGGTGTTAAAGGTAAATCACTCCCTCACATGTTTACACTCCTCACCACTCCTTGCAAATCCTCCAATTGTACTTCAGAATTCCAAGCTAACCAATCAATCTCAAAGCACGTTTAGAACACAAGGAAAACAAACCTTAACAAAAGAAATGTAAGCGCAATTCTAGAAAGAAAACTCAAACGAAATGAATAGTAGCACGAGAACAAAACAATGTACTACTTGATTATCAATTAGAGTGTTGGAACAAGCAAATACACCCTAACAATACAAATGAAGCAAAGGAAGCACACAAATAAGAAAAGAAACTAGAATCAAGGAAAACGAATTATGGGTATAATAGATGAATTTAGTTCACCACAAAGTAAACCAAATAAGGACATATGTAATTCCACCCAAACAATGCTGCAAGCAATCAAGGAAAATCCCAAATTTTTTTTTTTTATAAGTCACTGTAGCACGGGCGTGCTACTGTAGCACGGGCGTGCTTGACTTGTACCTTCACTTAACCCACAAATGTGACCTAATTTAGGTAGGGTAAGGCCTTAGCAAGGTATAAGTGGGTGTTTTGTGTCTCCCAATTCAATTTAGGTAGGTAATGATTATGTTGTCCAACAATGCTTTTATGTCTCCCACTTCAAATTTGGTAGGTAATAATTAATTGTCCAACAATGCTTTTGTGTCCCCCAATTCAAATTTGGTAGGTAATAATTAGTTGTACAACAATGACTTTCTTTTTTTTTTTTTTTTTTTTTTAAAGAACATACCTAAAGTCTTTCTCTTTTTTTCCTTTTTCTTTCTCTTTTGTTCTTTTGACTTAGGCAATCCGAAAAGGTCTTCTTCTTCTTCTTTTTTTTTTTTTTTTTTTAATCAAGAACACAAGAAGAAAACTCAATGAATAACAAAGCAAAACCCAGATTTTGGAATAAATCCACAAGGATAATCGAACACTAAACAAACACAAAGAAGAAAAGCAAGATGAAACCTAGATCCAAGAAGATCTAACACGAAAAATCTAGATCCGAGAAGATCTGAAATGAAAAATCTAGATCTAGAATGAAAGCAAGCACTAAGACAACATCAAAGGAATTCCAGCAACAAAAAAACTAGATCCAACAAGATCTAAAGAGAAAAATTCCAGATCTACAATGAAATCAAGAAATAAGACAAACAACAATGGAATCCAACAACAAGAAAACTCAAATTCCTAACTAAGATAACAGAACTTACCCCAAAACTTTGATTTGGCTCTGATACCAAATGACACGGATCGAATCAAAGGATGAGATGTAAGTTCGCCTCTATGGCACCCCACGTTTATAAGGAAACGGAAACACCAATAATCGAGATTAATCGCTCTTCCTTTGTGGATGAATACCTATTGAGGTGATCCACATTTTTCCTTCCTTGCACCCTCACTAACTTATTGTTCAAATCCCTAAAGTAATGATCAGGATTATTGACCTCCTTCTCTCTAGGAGTTTGAAAACTAGTTGGCGTAGCACTTGGACGAGCTCTTGTTATATTAGAGCGTTGGGCGGTATTAATCTCCTGCAGATCCTTTATCATATCTTGGAGGATATTATTCTGGGTTTGAAACTCCTCTTGAATGGACTCCATGAAGAGCTTAAATTGGGGGTCTTGAATTTGACCTCCATCTTCACAAGTATCTCCAGACTTTCCTGCACTCATGATTAGTACTCAAAGAAAGAAATTACAAAAGAAGTATGGTGTTAAAGGTAAATCACTCCCTCACTTGTTTACACTCCTCACCACTCCTTGCAAATCCTCCAATTGTACTTCAGAATTCCAAGCTAACCAATCAATCTCAAAGCACGTTTAGAACAACACAAGGAAAACAAACCTTAACAAAAGAAATGTAAGCGCAATTCTAGAAAGAAAACTCAAACGAAATGAATAGTAGCACGAGAACAAAACAATGTACTACTTGATTATCAATTAGAGTGTTGGAACAAGCAAATACACCCTAACAATACAAATGAAGCAAAGGAAGCACACAAATAAGAAAAGAAACTAGAATCAAGGAAAACGAATTATGGGTATAATAGATGAATTTAGTTCACCACAAAGTAAACCAAATAAGGACATATGTAATTCCACCCAAACAATGCTACAAGCAATCAAGGAAAATCCCAATTTTTTTTTTTTTTTATAAGTCACTGTAGCACGGGCGTGCTACTGTAGCACGGGCGTGCTAAGTAGAGGCACGGGCGTGCTTGACTTGTACCTTCACTTAACCCACAAATGTGACCTAATTTAGGTAGGGTAAGGCCTTAGCAAGGTATAAGTGGGTGTTTTGTATCTCCCAATTCAATTTAGGTAGGTAATGATTATGTTGTCCAACAATAAAATAGGCTCAATAAAGCATAAAACACACAAAACACGCCTAAGTCAGTGTCTGGCACGGTCAGGGGCGTGCTAATTGGCACGGCCGTGCACTGTAGCACGGGGCACTGTAGCACGGGCGTGCGCAGTAACACGGTCACTGTAGCATTATACTGTAGCATGATACTATAGCACACTTAGAGAGTCAGTAGGTTGCACGGCCTAGGGTGTGTTCAGTAGCACGGGCGTGTCACTGTAGCACGGGCGTGTCACTGTAGCATGTCACTGTAGCACTGTAGCAAAGCGTGCTTTTCTCCCCTTAGAGAGTCAGTAGAGTGCACGGTCTGGTAGCACGGGCGTGCGCAGTAACACGGCACTGTAGCACGGGCGTGCGCAGTAGCACGGGCACTGTAGCAGCGTGCTCTTTTCACCTTAAAGAGTCAGGAGCTTGCACGGTTTGGGGCGTGCTAGTTGGCACGGCCGTGCAACTGTAGCACACCAACTTCACATGCCACTAACAACATAAGGAGCCTAGGAATGCCTTCAAGTTCCACAAAACACTTGTTAAATGCTTCATCATGATGCTCTTGTGTGATTTGGACTTGAATATAAGAACATGGCTCCCCATATCTCTTTGCATGACTCTTGTAATCACCCCTTTAGGAAGCACCAATGAATCTCCCATGTTATTCTCCATATTCCCTTGAGCTCCATGGTTGATTGATGGCGGATCCGTATCAGTGCTGACTGACACGAGCGTGCGCGCATGCATGAGTTTCCCTTGCGAGAGGCAGTAGAGTGCACGGTCTGGGGCGTGCTATCTTGCACGGGCGTGCTTCTACAAGCCTTCAAGTCAAATTTACTGTAGCAGACGTGTCCAACTCAACTCAACATGTGCTTTCATTAATGTGAGAAACTTAGGTGTTTCTTCAAGTTCTTCATAGCACTTGTTGAAAGCAAGGTCATGGAGCTCTTATGTGATTTGCCTTTGAATGTATAAGGACATGGTTGCTCCATACTTCTTTGCACGGCTCCTTGTAATTGGTCCACTAGGAAGTGCTAATGGATTGCTATTGTTGTGGCCCTTGTTCCCTTGAGCTTCATAGGTGTTTGGTAGTAGTGGATCCGTATCACATAGGATGAAGAATGCAAATCTAATGTGCTAAAAACCGGTATGGAAATAAGATCTCATTTTCGACGAGTGGACCTAAAATTCGGCATGAATAACACAGCAATAATTTACTTTGTACTCAAACATTTCCGGCATTGTTGACACATGTTTTTATGCCCCCGCCTGATCCAATGATGATACGAGGATGTGGAATGAAAGGTTAATGCTATCTAGAAGTCTCTTAATCCAAGGAGTTAAAATTAAACTGATTTTAAGTGTCTGACTAGGTCGTAGCTGTGTCACCAGCTCTAGATGCGTCATGCAGCTATGCTTTGTGACCTACTTATATAAATAGATCCTTTAATTCACGTTAGAGACAACTTTTGATGACTTTGGCAAACGTTTTGAAAACCCTAAAACGTATTGTGCGGCCACATTCTCCTCCAAAGGCTCTTTTGAGTTCGTTTGAAGGAGAATTGCCATTAGAGATTAATTTTAGGTGAATTAAACTAAAAAAAAGAGAGAAAAGAGTAAATACTTAAATCCTTGGTGACGAAGCTTCTGGATCGCCGTAACCTTCATTCACTAAACCGTTTACAATCCTCAATCTGAGGATTAGGTAATTTCTTTACATCTATTGTGTTTTTTATTCATTGATTATCTATTTTATTGTTGTTTTAGTAGTTTAGTCTTAATTAGATTGTATTTTGTTCGTTTTTGGTCATTCGAGGTTGTCTTGAATCATATTTAAATAAAAAACACTTTAAACAAACAATTTAAAAATAGAATTCGGACCAGAGCAGTTGCGTCACGCATCTAGTAGATCCGTAACGGAGCTGGCAGTTGTGTGACGGAACTGTTCATGTCCAAAATTTCGTTTCTTTTACCCAGAAAAGCTGCGTTGGCTGCGTCACGCAACTGTTCTTCAAAGAACAGCTGCATGATGCAACTGTTCTAGGGTTCCAGAAACAATTTTTATTCTTTCAAAAAAAATAGTAAATTTCGTACGAAAATAAATTTTAATTTTTCCAATAAGTCCAAAAATGACCAATTATGAACATATTATAATTTAATTAAGTTTAGAATATTAAAATGTAATTATGCATGATTTTGGTTTAGGGTTTTTGGGTTCAAATTTTTATTCGGGTAGAATGTATTTTTAGGTTCGGTTTGTGGCCCGCCTTTAACCATAAGGCAAGAGTGGGTCTTTTATTTACTTTGATTTAACTGCTTTGATTTGGATGATTTGGATGATTATGAATGCAATAACTGATTTGATTTGGGATGATTAATTAATTTTCCATATAAGAACTCGGTTCGATTCATTCAGGTTGGGTTTAAATAAATAAATTGGCTTTCCTAACTAAAATAAATTAGAAATTGTAGGTTAAAAGAGGCCAGTTTTTTCGGGCGTCGGCTTCTAACGGGCCGACGTGTAACGCCCCATTTTTCCTGTGTGTCAATAGTAGTTTACCGGTCTGTGAATAGTACCACCGGTCCGGAAGTTGGTATTATTTTTGGTCCGAAAAAATTACTATTTATGTTTTATATTTTATTTTTAGGGGAAACTCTTGCAGTTTTTCTGTAGGACTCTCCCAAATCATATTCAAAACAAAATATTATTACTTGCTAAACTTATGAATACTAAGTCACTTCTAATTCATAATATGATTGTATGATTTATATGTAGGTTAGGACGGTGCCTCCGGCACCGAATGTGGCATCCACCGTCGGGTCTTTCGGGATCGGGCGGCGGGTGTTACACGACGTACCCAATTCCCTTACCCAGAATCGCCTTGTTGCGCCTGACCAGTTTTTAATAATTTGGCCTTAAATAAAATTGGGTTTAAATGGAGTCATTTTTATAAAATAAAATTGGAAACGGTCCCATTGCCGAAATAATGGGTGGTGACTCAAAATGTTTTATAAGACCGATTTATCAGCATCGTATCCAATAAAGTGTTTTGTCACCACTGTTCATAAATAAAAATCACTTTTCCAAATCAAAACAAAAAAGCAGAACGTTTTTTCGGATCGCTCGAGGGCGGTGCGAAAACAGATTGGCGACTCTGCTGGGGAAGCATCCACTAATCCTCGGTTATTTTTTAAATAACTAGTTGGTTGCAATTAGGAATTAACTCTAAACCTACATTTTCTAAAAATTGGAAATAAATTGGTTAGAAAGCCGTTGGAAAATTTTTTAATTATCCTTGTTTATTTATTTGCTTTCCTTTATTTTTCTAAGATCTTGCATTCGTACTGCATTTCTCTCTTCTCACCACTTTCTACCCAAATTATCCCTCAGTATCATTGTTAACTTCGAAGGTGGATCCAGCCTAAACCTTGGTTTTAGGCACATCCACCCGAGAATTAGCAATTTTACCAACCGCAAGCCTAGTACCTTAAAATGTGCGTCAAAAGGAGTAGGCCCATGTTGATACGGATCCATTGGTGTTTCCTAGTGGGACAATTACATGGAGCCATGCCAAGCGATATGGGGCAGCCATGTCCTTATATCAAATTACACAAGAGCTTCATGATGTGGGCTTGGACGTGTTCTTATTCCTTGTTGCTTGTTTTGGTCTAATTAATATGTAAGGGATATGGGCTCATAGTGTTTATTTAAGTTGTATTGGGCTGATTTTATGATGCATGTAATCTGCCCAATATTAAGTTGTCTATTTTGGGTTGGAAATGATTCTATTTTGTGTGTAATAGTTAGGCCCATGTGTTTTGGCCTTAGGGCAGCCTAGTTAGATACTCTTCTTTAAATTTAGGGTTGTTTGAGGCATATAAATAGCCTCTTTAAGATGTAAAACGGGATTTTTACCATTGAATTGAAATCAAAACAAAACGTTTTCTTCTTGTTCTTTCAAGAATAGATTGTGTTCTTCATAGAACCAAAATATCCTTAGTAGTTAAGCTTGTGAGTTCTACAAGATTAATTGCACCAAGAATTTCAGAGTTGTTTTCAAGAGTACTTGAAGGTAAGTTTCTGATTCTTGTTCTAAATTCCTTGCTTTCTCTCTTCAAGAGTACTTGGGGGTTAAAGGGATTGTCGGGTACTTCCGAGATTGCATGCTTTCCGCTAGATGTTCCTTGTTGATTTGCAAGAGTACTTGTTAATTGGCTAGGGTCGTATTATCTGGTATCAGAGCCAAATCAAAGTTTTGGGGTAAGTTCTGTTATCTTAGTTAGGAATTTGAGTTTTCTTGTTGTTGGATTCTATTGTTGTTTGTCTAAATTCTTGTTTCCATTCTAGATCTGAAAAAAAAAAATTCTTTAAATATTGTTCGATCTAGACATTATCTCATTCGATCTTCTTGGATCTAGAATTTTCTTGTTAAATCTTCTTGAATCTAGTTTTCTCTTTGTATCTTCTTATTGTTTGCATCATTTTCTAGTTACCCTTTTGACTAATTCAAGATCTATCTTTGAACATTCTTGTTGTTTGCTTATCTCTTGATAAAAAAAAAAAAAAAATCTGGATCTGAATTGGTTGTTAAAGACATTACCTACCTAAAATTGAATTGGGAGACACAAAAATCATTGTTGGACAAAGTCATTACCTACCTAAAATTGAATTGGGAGACACAAAAGTCATTGTTGGACTAAGTCATTACCTACCTAAATTGAATTGGGAGACACAAACCATCCACTTATACCTTGTTAAGCCCTTACCCTACCTAAATTGGGTCACATTTGTAGGTTAAGTGAGGATATAAATCAAAAACGATGTGCTACAGTAACTTGCTACAGGAACTCGGAAGCAAACTTGCTACAGTACCTTTTTTTTTTTTTTGGGTTTTCTTTGTTTGCTTGCTTTGATTGGGTAGAATTAATTAGGTCCATATTTGGTTTGCTTTGTAGCGAACTAAATTCATACACTATATCCCTAAATCGTCTTTTAAATTCTAGTTTCAATTTCTTGTTTGTGTGCTATCTTTGCTTCATTTAACATTGCTAAAGTGTTATTTGCTTGTTCCTACACTTTAGTTTATTGATTTCTAGCAATACACCTTTCTTATTCTTGTATTGCCATTCAAACATTGTGATTTCTTGATAGAGTTTGTGCATTACTTAATTATATTCTTTGTTTTTCCTAACTTTCTCTTGACTTTTGTAGCAACTTTGGGATTCTGAAGTGCAATTATTCAAGTGGAAAGAGTAGTAAAAGGCTGGAGTGAAACCCACATATTGAAAAAAAAAAAAAAAAGCCAAATAAGGAGAGAAACACGTGAGGGAGTGATAAACTAACTATTTCCTTAGTTTTTGCAATCTTATTTCAGGATGTCTAATTCATCTAGAGACAAGGATAATAGCCCTCTCAAAGTTGAAGATCCAAAACTACAAGCCTTTCTAGATGCTCTCTCTGGAGAGATGGGACGAATCACTAGGTTTATGGAGAACTTTAATGACAGATTAGAGCTTCAAGAACAACAGACGAAAAGACATGACCATAATGCCACAAGGAGGGGTACAACAAGAGCTCGTCCTAGTACTACACCAATTAGATTTCAAACTCCTGAAGATGAGGAGGTTGATAATCCTGATCATTACTTTAGGGATTTGAACAATAAGTTAGGAAGGGTGCAAGGAAGAAAAGTGTGGATTACCTCAATAGGTTTCCAATCACAAAGGATGAGCAAAAAAATCATTCTAACACCAGTTTGGTCAAAAGAAGTCGATGAAGACCAATATGGAAAGCAAAAGATGAGTTTTGAGGCTGTCAATAAAGAAAAGGAGTGCAAAAATAAAACGAGTGAAAATATATTGAGTGTAAATAAAAAGAAAGAGGGGGAAGAAAAGGAAAAACAAATTCAGCCTATATTTGTACCTTTGTGCAAAGAAAATTATTTTACCACTAATGATCTTAACCCATCCTTGCCAAGTGTGTTTGTTGATCTTTTGCAGGACTTTGAACATGTGGTTCCAGAAGAGATTGCCCAATCTTCATGTGAGGGTGAAAAGGTGGTTCTTGCACCATTGACACCTCAAGATGTGAATATTGATCAGAAAAAGTTGCTTGAGAGAGAGAAAGAGGAGTTCACTGATGTCTTTCCTAAAGAGTTGCCTAGTGGATTGCCACCTTTGAGAGGGATAGAACATCAAATCGACTTCATTCTTGGCTCCACCATTCCAAATCGACTAGCCAATAAAAGTAATCTAATGGAGACAAAGGAGTTGCAAAGGCATATTCAGGTTGCAGCAACCAATGGAGTTCAATACGGTCTAAAACGGAGAAGAAGAGTAAAGAAAAGGGCATGGATTCTAAGGAAAAGTGGTCTGATCCTAGCAAGCAAAAGGATACCTCAACTTTTAACTAAGATTCGAGGACGAATCTTTTTGAGGAAAGGGGGAATGATACGGATCCATTGGTGTTTCCTAGTGGGACAATTACATGGAGCCATGCAAGCGATATGGGGCAGCCATGTCCTTATATCAAATTACACAAGAGCTTCATGATGTGGGCTTGGACGTGTTCTTATTCCTTGTTGCTTGTTTTGGTCTAATTAATATGTAAGGGATATGGGCTCATAGTGTTTATTTAAGTTGTATTGGGCTGATTTTATGATGCATGTAATCTGCCCAATATTAAGTTGTCTATTTTGGGTTGGAAATGATTCTATTTTGTGTGTAATAGTTAGGCCCATGTGTTTTGGCCTTAGGGCAGCCTAGTTAGATACACTTCTTTAAATTTAGGGTTGTTTGAGGCATATAAATAGCCTCTTTAAGATGTAAAACGGGATTTTTACCATTGAATTGAAATCAAAACAAAACGTTTTCTTCTTGTTCTTTCAAGAATAGATTGTGTTCTTCATAGAACCAAAATATCCTTAGTAGTTAAGCTTGTGAATTCTACAAGATTAATTGCACCAAGAATTTCAGAGTTGTTTTCAAGAGTACTTGAAGGTAAGTTTCTGATTCTTGTTCTAAATTCCTTGCTTTCTCTCTTCAAGAGTACTTGGGGGTTAAAGGGATTGTCGGGTACTTCCGAGATTGCATGCTTTCCGCTAGATGTTCCTTGTTGATTTGCAAGAGTACTTGTTAATTGGCTAGGGTCGTATTACATGTGAAAGCCCGAATCCTGTTTGTGGAACCCGGACCTTGTAAGCCCAATGGACCAAAGCCCATGCATGTAGTTGAAAGCCTTAGTCACTTCCCCATAAGGAAAACCTGAGTCTGTTTGCTGTTGTTCTGTCGCATTCATTCCGAGAGTTTATTTCGCCAATCTCAAAACCCCCTACTGCTTATCGAGATTAGACCAAATCCTAGGAAACAGATGTCGGAATTTCTACAACAGAACTCGTGTGTGGGAGAGATAAGGTTGGAAGGCATGCATTTCCCAACTCTCGTTCCCCTGTGTGTTATAAACTGTTCATATGCTGTAACATTCATGCATCACGTGATACTTTTCGTTTCAGCCATGCATTAATAAGAGCTAATCTTCGGTATGGACGTTTGACCTTGATTTTGAGAGTGGACCTCTAATTCGTTTTGAATAACATAATGCAATCGTTTATGGTGAATTAATACCCAAAAGAAAAGGGAGTTATAAGGGGGTTGCAATTCCTTTGAATTTTCACATTTCTCACATTATCTGAAAGCAAGTGTGAGATTGCAAAAAAATTTGTAATTAATCAAAATAAGAAATATCCCGCTTGGAAATTCTTTCATTCCAAGGCAAAAATTAGGGACTCGAGAGAAGATGGCCAACTGTAAAATCCAAAAGGAATGGTCACAACAGATAATGCCGGAAATGTTTAAGTACAAAGTAAATTATTGCTATTTTATTCATGCCGAATTTTAGGTCCAGTCGTCGAAAATGAGATCTTATTTCCATACTAGTTATTAGCACATTAGATTTGCATTTCTCATCCTGTGTGCCTGCATTCTTCATGCATACATGACTCAGATCTATCAGCCAAAATTGATCCATCCCGGGAAATCACTTCGAGAGTTTGGCGCTGACAACCTGGTTAATGTCTGATCAATAAAAAAAAGAGAAAAAGAAAAAATTTTGACAAAAAAAGAGAGTCAAATTCTTTGCCTTAGTTCAATGTTTAGCCCCTACATGTTGATTTGCTTATATTTCACTTTTTGAAATGGAAGTCTTGAGTAATATACCATGATTAAGAGATTTCAATGATCATATGTTTAGGTTTGATTATGAACTCAGGCATAAGGGTTTGAAACATGGCATGTGAAGTTTCTTTAGCGAAATTGTAAATCTCTAGTTAAAAAATCTAGACATAATTTTGGCTTAAGAGAAGCATGAATCCTAACTTGAATAAGAAGTAGGAAGAAAAGGGAAACTAAAGCCATGATACAAGTATGTTTCAAGTCAATAAAGGATGAGGGTATTGCAAGAGAAAAATCAAGATTGAGGGAATAAAGGAAATCCGTTCTAATGAAAAATGGTACGGAGCATAAAATGCAACCACTTTTTTGCTTATATTCCCATAAAAAAATGCGGTACAAGTGGTACGGAGCATAAAATGCAACCACTTTGTGTGATAGAAATAGGTTACCTAAAAATGCCTTGAGATGAGAAACATTACATGTGTGCTAAACTTGTCCTAAGTACTTTCTATTTTGCATTCTAAGGGAGGAGAATTGCCTATCTCATGTTTTAAAGTTCGGTTAGATTTTAAAACTTTAGATTTTGTTTGCTAAATTGAAGTTTTATATGCCATGTTCACTTAGAATACTTGATTCAAAATCAAATCGATCTCTTATCTTTTGGTAGATTACTTTAGAAGTCCAAATCAACAAGTAGAAATAAACATGGTCAACATAAAAAAAAAAAGAT
Source organism: Jatropha curcas (assembly GCF_041381405.1). Classification (NCBI taxonomy): domain Eukaryota; kingdom Viridiplantae; phylum Streptophyta; class Magnoliopsida; order Malpighiales; family Euphorbiaceae; genus Jatropha; species Jatropha curcas. The sequence goes on from NC_143155.1 coordinate 10,162,170, forward strand.
GAATATTTTGCTTAGGGACAAGCAAAGAGCTATGTGTGGGGGAATTGATAGCCTCGTAAAGTGGGCAATTTTGTTAAGTTATAACCGCATGATTTGTATGTCTGCATGTTTGTTTTGAAGATTTTTGGTTGTTGATTCTACCTGAGTGTTGGATTCTTTTAGATGGCAATCAGGAGGTCAAACGTTATGATACGGAATCGCTACCACTCAACCATAGATCTCAAGGAAGCATGGAGAACACCTAAGTTTCTCACATTAATGGAACCACATGTTGAGATGGAATCTGAAATTCCAGCATATGGCATGCCCTGGCCATACTAGAGCCTAACTTTGGCGTAGTAAGCCCATTTTTGTTAGTTTTGAGCCACAATAAATTGGGCCACCCTTTTATTTTTATCCTTAGTTGGTTTGGATTAATTATTCCTTATCCTTAGTTGGTTTGGATTAATTATTCCTTATCCTTAGTTTGTTTGGATTAGTTAGTCCTTATCCTTAGTTGGTTTGGATTAATTATTCCTTACCCTTAGTTGGTTTGGATTAATTATTCCTTATCCTTAGTTGGTTTGGATTAATTATTCATTATCTTAGATTTGTTTAGATTTGATCAATTTTTAGTAGATTTGGATTAGATATCCAAATCCTTAAGTTGTTATGATTTTTGTTAGTCATATCCTTAGTTGGTTTAGATTTGCTAAATCCTAATCCTTAGCTAACTCTAAATCCTTTAAGGATCTGGACCTCTTAGATTAGTATAAATAGCTTGTTATTTTGTAATTAAAGACACATTATTATTCAATCAATTAATCAAAGAGAGATCTTCTTCTTTTATGCCTTTGGTGTGTTCATGTTTTTAGAGGGTGTGAGATTGCATTCTTCTAATTTCATCAAGAATCAAGGTAAACTTATCAATTATTTGTGGCGTTTATCTTATTCTTTTACTCTATTATTGGTGTTCTTGCTTCTTTAAGCTTTGGGTGCCATAGAGGGGAGTTTATTTAGATCTTTGATCTCTTCCAAAACTTGTCATAGAGTTCATGGAATTTATTTCCATTGGGTTCCGCGTCAGTTTGGTATCAGAGCCAAAGATTAAGGTAAATTCTTATTTATCTTAGTTCTAGGGTTTGTGTTTATTTGTTTTCTTGTTCTTGTTATTCTTGTGTTTGTTTTCTTCTTCATCTTGTTTCTTGCGTTTGTTTTCTTCTTCATCTTGTTCTTGTGTTTGTGTTTTCTTGTTTTGCTTAGTTAATTTTGAATTTGCTTCAATTAAAATAGTTAATTTCGTTCTTGTTCAAATCTGGAAGTTTTGATCTTAGATCTTGTTGACTAAAAAAAAAAAAAAAATTTTCGTCCACCATTAAAATTTGCTTGTGTGGATCTTGTTTGTTTCTGAATCCAAGGGATTTGATCCTAATTCATAGGGATTTGGCCATATTTTGAGGGATTTGTTCCTAATTCTTAGGGATTTTACCTTATTTTGTGGGATTTTACCATATTTTGTGGGATTAGTTCCTAATCTTTAGAGATTTGACCTTATATTATGGGATTGAGTTTATCCACTATAATCTTGTGATAAAATTTAATCTTAACTACTTGTGGATAAGATAACAAGAATTAGTTGACCATATCTTTTGAGATCAAGCAAATCTACTACAATCCTTGTCAAATCTAAAATCCTACCTAAATTGGGATACATTGAAATGGGATTAACTCAGCACGCCCGTGCTTTACCTCAAGCACAACCGTGCTAGGGCCTGACCTTCACTTATTAAGCTAAGCAATACACGCACGCCCGTGCTTCTTTCTAGCACGCCTGTGCACGATCCTGACTATTGTTTTCTTTTGGTTTTTCTTTGATTGCTTGCTTTGCTTTGGGTAGAATTATTAGGTCCATATTTGGTTTACTTTGTAGTAAGCTAAATTCATACATTATATCCTGAAATTGTCTTTTAAACTCTAGTTTCTTTGTTTTTGTGTGAACTTTCTTTTGCTTCTATTACATTATTAGGGTGTGTTTGATTGTTTACTACACTCTAATTGAGAATTAAAGTAGTGCATTATTTATATTCTTGTGCTACTATCCATCTCGTTTTGAGTATTCTTTCTAGAATTGTGCTTGCTTTTATTGTTAAGTTTATTCCTTGATTTTTAAACGTGCTTTTGAGTTGGTTGGTTGAACTAAGATTCTGAAGTTCAATTGGAAGAATTGCAATGAGTGATTAAAGAGTGTAAACACGTGAGGGAGTGATTTACCATCAACTCAATTTTTCTTGTGTTTTCTCTTTTGAATACTAACCATGAGTACAAATAATAGTAAGGATGAAAGTCAAATAGATGATTCCCAATTAAAACTTGTAATGGAATCAATCCAAGGACAGTTTAGGACTTTCAATAATCTTGTCCAAGACATGAGGGAAGAATTGCAAGAAATAAAAGCAGCTCGAAGCTCTAATGCAACAAGAGCTCATCCACGTACTCCTAGATTTCAAGCCCATAATGAAGAGGAGGCTAAAAACACTGATGTTGGTAAGGTTGATAGGCACTTTGAATCCATCAAGATGAAGATTCCAGAATTTTATGGTAACAATAACGCTGAAGAATACCTTGAATGGGAAAGAAAGGTAGAACAAATCTTTGAATGCCATAATTATTCTCAAGAAAAGAAATTTCACCTTGCAGCTATCAAATTCAAGGGTTATGCTATGTTTTGGTGGGAACAATTGCTATTAAACAGAAAAAGAAAAGGAATGCAACCTGTACCACCATGGGAGATCATGAAGGAGTTGATGCACCAAAAATTTGTTCCTAATCATTACTTTAGGAATTTGAACAATAAGTCAGGAAGGGTGCAAGGAAGGAAAAATGTGGATTACCTCAATAGGTATTCATTCACAAAGGATGGATGGATGACTGGCCTAAGATCATGTTCCTCAAAAGAAGAGTATGAAGGCCAATGTAGAAAGCCAAAGGTGAATTTTGAGGCTGTCAATAAAGAAAAGGAGTGTAAAAATAAAATGAGTGAAAATATACAGAGTGCAAATAAAAAGAAAGAGGGAGAAGAAAAGGAAAAACAAATTCAACCTATATTTGTACCTTTGTGCAAAGAAGTTTGTTTGACCCTCAATGATCCTAACCCGTCTTTGCCAGGTGTATTTGTTGATCCTTTGCAAGAAATTGAAGAAGATGATGACCAAGAGTAGCTACCTAAGGAAGTAACCTCAACTTTGAGAGAAGATGAGAGTGAGGCTTCGAGTTCAAAAGAACCTGAATGTGAAAAGAGTGAAAAGAGTAAGGAGGAAGAGAAAGAGGCCACAAAAATAACAAAACAAATTAATGGCCCAATTGTGAGTAAAAAAGAGAAACAAATTGTGTATGTGAAAAAGAGAGAGATTGATATGGATCCATTGGTGCTTCCTAGTGGGCTTGGATGTGTTCTTATCCCTTGTTGCATGTTTTGGTCTAATTAATATGTAATATGGGCTCATAGTGTTTATTTAAGTTGTTTCGGGTTGGTTTTATGATGCATGCAATCTGCCCAATATTAAGTTGTCTATTTTGGGTTGGAAATCATTCTATTTTGTGTGTACTAGTTAGGCCCATGTGTTTTGGCCTTAGGGCAGCCTAGTTAGATGCTCTTCTTTAGGGTTATGTTTGTTTAAGGCATATAAATAGCCTCCTTAAGATGTAAAACGAGATTTTTGGCATAATTTGAATCAAAGGCAGAATTGCTCATGCTCTTGCATGTTCTTCTTAATTAGAGTGATTGTGAGAATTTGCTATCCTCTAATTGCATCAAGAATTAAGGTAAACTTATCAATTCATTTGTGGCGTTTATCTTGTTCTTTGCTCGATTATTGGTGTTACCGTTTCATTATAAACGTGGGGTGCCATAGAGCATTTTAATCTCGATTATTGGTGTTTCCGTTTCATTATAAACGTGGGGTGCCATAGAGGCGAACTTACATCTCATTCCTTTGATTCCCGATCCCGGTTCCTTATCAGAGATCCAAAATAGTGTGAGTGTAGGTAGACCGGTCCTAATGATTCGGTTTAAGGAGTTTTTGCGTAATTTGACTAACATTAACACTTCTCCTCTACCTTCTAGTTCTGTTTCTTTCTTGCAGGGATTCCCTAATGGTAAGAAGAAGCCTACATTGGTGAAGGAGATGCACGCTAGGGCTAGGGTTCATATGAACATGAAGAACAAAGGCTATGCCAACCATGCCAACAAGAGAAGAAGGCATGATGTGTTTAAACCTGGAGATTGGGTTTGGGTACATTTTCGCAAGGATAAGTTTTCCAACCAAAGAAAGATTAAGCTTGATGAACGTGGAGATGGACCATTCCAAGTCGTGGAGCACGTTGATGACAACACCTACAAGATAGGCTTACCAGGTGAGTATGGTGTTTCCATTACTTTCAATGTTAGTGATTTGTCTCCTTTTGACATGGATGCAGATTTGAGGACAAATCTTTTCGAGGAAAGGGGGAATGATACGAATCTGCCATCACTCATCCATGGAACTCAAGGGAGCAAGGAGAAAAACATGAAAAATCCATTAGTGCTACCTAGTGGATCAATTACAAGAAGTCATGCAAAGAAATATGGAGCAACCATGGAGATCAAGAGAGCATGGATACCTCAACTTCTAATTAAGATTCGAGGACGAATCTTTTCGAGGAAAGGGGGAATGATACGAAATCGCTACCACTCAACCATAGATCTCAAGGAAGCATGGAGAACACCTAAGTTTCTCACATTAATGGAACCACATGTTGAGATGGAATCTGAAATTCCAACATATGGCATGCCCTGGCCATACTAGAGCCTAACTTTGGCGTAGTAAGTTAGCCCATTTTTGTTAGTTTTGAGTTGTAATGTTGTTAATGGGTTGGGCCACAATAAATTGGGCCACCCTTTTATTTTTATCCTTAGTTGGTTTGGATTAATTATTCCTTATCCTTAGTTGGTTTGGATTAATTATTCCTTATTCTTAGTTTGTTTGGATTAGTTAGTCCTTATCCTTAGTTGGTTTGGATTAATTATTCCTTATCCTTAATTGGTTTGGATTAATTATTCATTATCCTAGATTTGTTTAGATTTGGTCAATCTTTAGTAGATTTGGATTAGATATCCAAATCCTTAAGTTGTTATGATTTTTGTTAGTCATATCCTTAGTTGGTTTAATCCTTAGCTAACTCTAAATCCTTTAAGGATCTAGACCTCTTAGATTAGTATAAATAGCTTGTTATTTTGTAATTAAAGACACGTTATTATTCAATCAATTAATCAAAGAGAGATCTTCTTCTTTTATGCCTTTGGCGTGTTCATGTTTTTAGAGGGTGTGAGATTGCATTCTTCTAATTGCATCAAGAATCAAGGTAAACTTATCAATTATTTGTGGCGTTTATCTTATTCTTTTACTCTATTATTAGTGTTCTTGCTTCTTTAAGCTTTGGGTGCCATAGAGGGGAGTTTATTTAGATCTTTGATCTCTTCCAAAACTTGTCATAGAGTTCATGGAATTTATTTCCATTGGGTTTCGTGTCACATTATTTTCTCAGTGGTTTCCTTGGAAAGATCGATAAAAAAAACCATGGATAAAAACCTTAGCACTTAGTAGGTTCATGCATACATAAGGGAGTTGCATATGTTATTTCTGTCTGAATATTGCAGATGATAAAATGGTCACCCCATCTTTTTATTTCCAGATGTAAGTTTCTGTCTTTATAATACGACCCTAGCCAATTAACAAGTACTCTTGCAAATCAACAAGGAAGATCTAGCGGAAAGCATGCAATCACGGAAGTACCCGACAATCCCTATAACCCCCAAGTACTCTTGAAGAGAGAAAGCAAGGAATTTAGAACAAGAATCAGAAACTTACCTTCAAGTACTCTTGAAAACAACTCTGAAATTCTTGGTGCAATTAATCTTGTAGAACTCACAAGCTTAACTACTAAGGATATTTTGGTTCTATGAAGAACACAATCTGTTCTTGAAAGAACAAGAAGAAAACGTTTTGTTTTGATTTCAATTCAATGGTGGCTGCTGTGCAACTCTTACAACATTATAAGTAACCTAAGCTAACCCTAATTTAGCTATTAACTTAAGTTAGCCCAAGCTTATCCCTAATGTGGCCCAAATGGGCTTAATTAAATACAAGTCCAAGCTAACTACCTAAAACAATCCTGACTTAAACATTAACTAACTTAGGCTGGCCCTACTCTAGAAAATAAGCCCAACCAACCTTACACTTAATTAATTAAGTCCACTAAAAGAATTTAAACAAAATAGGGCTAATGGGCCGAAGGCCCTACACAACCCATACTTAAGCTCATAATAAGATAACAACCTCCTAAATTTGCCTAAGTATAGAATCATGTAAAATGCATCAAATGGCAGCCTCATTGCACGCCTCAAGCATCATAACAAGCTTTGGTGCTTCTTCAAGTTCAATCTCACATCTTGCATAAATATGATCTTGAAGCTCCAATGTGATTTGTTCTTGAGCAAATGCATTCAAGGCTGTTCGTAGCTTGGTTGCACGAGCTCTTGTGATTGGCCCCACGGGTAGAGCTAGAGGATCCTTCACCTTGCTTCCTTGATCCGTATCACCTTAGTCAAAAGATCCACTTTTATGTGCTTTCATTTCTTAATCCAAGGGCAAGAGGCCCAAATGCTAATCCAACAAATAATTTCGAAAGAAAAGATTTGTTGTCTTTTGTTGTCTCTAAGTGCAGAAAGCAGGAATCAATAAAGACAGAACTACCAGAGTTATTCATTGAAAAAGAGAGGGGATACATTAATCGAGAGCTCATGGCCCCTGGAATACAGGAAACTGAATGAAAGAAAAGTAGCAACAACATTCATTCCAGCGGTTGAATCATCAGACGCCAACCCCTTCATGACCCAGTTTCATCACTGGGAGTAAAACCAGTCAATATACTCGGGTGTCACGGTGTCCTGCATCACCCCTTGACCCATGTACCAGGTGTTTCGGTTCCGCCAATGATCGGCTAGATTGGTCAACATGGAAGACAAGCTATTTATACTAAAACAAGAAAATAGGCTCAATAAAGCATAAAACACACAAAACACGCCTAAGTCAGTGTCTGGCACGGTCAGGGGCGTGCTAATTGGCACGGCCGGGCACTGTAGCACGGGCGTGCGCAGTAACACGGTCACTGTAGCATTATACTGTAGCATGATACTGTAGCACACTTAGAGAGTCAGTAGGTTGCACGGTCTAGGGTGTGTTCAGTAGCACGGGCGTGTCACTGTAGCACGGGGGTATTGTAGCACAACATGTTTTTCTCCTTAAAGAGTCAGTAGAGTGCACGGTCTGGGGCGTGCTATTTAACACGGGCGTGTCACTGTAGCATGTCACTGTAGCACTGTAGCAAAGCGTGCTTTTCTCCCCTTAGAGAGTCAGTAGAGTGCACAGTCTGGTAGCACGGGCGTGCACAGTAACACGGCACTGTAGCACGGGCGTGCGCAGTAGCACGGGCACTGTAGCAGCGTGCTCTTTTCACCTTAAAGAGTCAGGAGCTTGCACGGTTTGGGGCGTGCTAGTTGGCACGGCCGTGCAACTGTAGCACACCAACTTCACATGCCACTAACAACATAAGGAGCCTAGGAATGCCTTCAAGTTCCACAAAACACTTGTTAAATGCTTCATCATGATGCTCTTGTGTGATTTGGACTTGAATATAAGAACATGGCTCCCCCATATCTCTTTGCATGACTCTTGTAATCACCCCTTTAGGAAGCACCAATGAATCTCCCATGTTATTCTCCATATTCCCTTGAGCTCCATGGTTGATTGATGGCGGATCCGTATCATTCCCTCTTTCCTCGAAAAGATTTGTCCTCAAATCTGCATTAATGTTAAAAGGAGACAAATCATTAACAATGGAGGATGTGGCAACACCATTCTCACTTGGCGAGTCCATCTTATAGGCTTTATTATTGATGTGCTTCAAGGCTTGAAATGGACCATCTCCACGTGCTGCAATCTTAGACTTCCGTTGGTTTGGAAACCTCTCCTTCCGAAAGTGTACCCAAACCCAATCTCCCGGTTTAAACAGTAGCTTCTTCTTTCTTTTGGTCACACGGTCAGCATACTGTTTGTTTCTCCTTTCCATATCTATATTAGCTCTAGCCTTAGAGTGCATCTCCTTGACTAAGGCAGCTTTCTTCTCACCATTATAGAACTCCTGTAACAAAGAAACAATACTAGATGGCAAAGTAGAAGTGTCAATGTTAGGCAAATTAAGCAAAAATTCCTTTAACCGAATTATCAAGACCAGCTTATCCTCACTAACACTACTTCGTTTTGTTCCCTCTCGCACATGAAAAGTCTGTTTATTTCTCTTCTCTCTTGGTGTTTCACTCACCATTGGGCCATTTAATCGTTTCTTTTCACTCTTGGCCTCTTTTTCCCGTTCTCCTTCATTTTTCTTTTCTATATTTTCACTCTTCTCACTATTTTGCTCTCTCAAACTTGGAACCTCACTCCCTTTTTCCTTAAAAGCCGAAGCCTCTCTCTCAAGCATCTTCTTTTGATCATCAAACACTCTTCCTCGACTATTATTATCTTCTTTTGCAATTTGCACTTCAGAATCAATCAACTCTGCCTTTTGATTGTCATATACTTCTTGAGATGTCAATGGAGTAAGAACCACCTTTTTACTCTCAAATGAAGAATGGACAATCTCTTCTGGAAATGCATGTTCAAAGTCCTGCAAAAGATCAACAAACTCTTCTGGCAAGGATGGGTTAAGATCATTAGTGGCCAAATAAGGTTCCTTACACAAAGGTACAAGTATAGGCTGATTGTTGTACAAAGTATGTTTATCCTCACTTGCCCTAGCTATCAAACTCACATTCTTTTCTTTTTCTTTTTCCTCTTTCTTTTTTTTTTGCACTTTGTTTATTTTCACTAATTTTATTTTGAATCTCTTTTTCTTTCTTTATAAAATCAAATCTCATGCTGTTATTTTTACACTGATCTACATATACTTCCTTCGACCAAACTGGTGTTAGAAGGGTCTTTCGCTCTTCCTTTGTGGATGAATACCTATTGAGGTGATCCACATTTTTCCTTCCTTGCACCCTCACTAACTTATTGTTCAAATCCCTAAAGTAATGATCAGGATTATTGACCTCCTTCTCTCTAGGAGTTTGAAAACTAGTTGGCGTAGCACTTGGACGAGCTCTTGTTATATTAGAGCGTTGGGCGGTATTAATCTCCTGCAGATCCTTTATCATATCTTGGAGGATATTATTCTGGGTTTGAAACTCCTCTTGAATGGACTCCATGAAGAGCTTAAATTGGGGGTCTTGAATTTGACCTCCATCTTCACAAGTATCTCCAGACTTTCCTGCACTCATGATTAGTACTCAAAGAAAGAAATTACAAAAGAAGTATGGTGTTAAAGGTAAATCACTCCCTCACATGTTTACACTCCTCACCACTCCTTGCAAATCCTCCAATTGTACTTCAAAATTCCAAGCTAACCAATCAATCTCAAAGCACGTTTAGAACACAAGGAAAACAAACCTTAACAAAAGAAATGTAAGCACAATTCTAGAAAGAAAACTCAAACGAAATGAATAGTAGCACGAGAACAAAACAATGTACTACTTGATTATCAATTAGAGTGTTGGAACAAGCAAATACACCCTAACAATACAAATGAAGCAAAGGAAGCACACAAATAAGAAAAGAAACTAGAATCAAGGAAAACGAATTATGGGTATAATAGATGAATTTAGTTCACCACAAAGTAAACCAAATAAGGACATATGTAATTCCACCCAAACAATGCTGCAAGCAATCAAGGAAAATCCCAAATTTTTTTTTTTTTTTTTATAAGTCACTGTAGCACGGGCGTGCTACTGTAGAGGCACGGGCGTGCTATACTTGTACCTTCACTTAACCCACAAATGTGACCTAATTTAGGTAGGGTAAGGCCTTAGCAAGGTATAAGTGGGTGTTTTGTGTCTCCCAATTCAATTTAGGTAGGTAATGATTATGTTGTCCAACAATGCTTTTATGTCTCCCACTTCAAATTTGGTAGGTAATAATTAATTGTCCAACAATGCTTTTGTGTCCCCCAATTCAAATTTGGTAGGTAATAATTAGTTGTACAACAATGACTTTCTTTTTTTTTTTTTAAATCAAGAACACAAGAAGAAAACTCAAGGAATAACAAAGCAAAAACCCAGATTTTGGAATAACTCCAAAAGGAAAATCGAACACTAAACAAACACAAAGAAGAAAAGCAAGATGAAACCTAGATCCAAGAAGATCTAACACGAAAAATCTAGATCCGAGAAGATCTAAAATGAAAAATCTAGATCTAAAATGAAAGCAAGCACTAAGACAACATCAAAGGAATTCCAGCAACAAAAAAACTAGATCCAACAAGATTTAAAGAGAAAAATTCCAGATCTACAATGAAATCAAGAAATAAGACAAACAACAATGGAATCCAACAACAAGAAAACTCAAATTCCTAACTAAGATAACAGAACTTACCCCAAAACTTTGATTTGGCTCTGATACCAAATGACACGGATCGAATCAAAGGATGAGATGTAAGTTCGCCTCTATGGCACCCCACGTTTATAAGGAAACGGTAACACCAATAATCGAGCAAAGAATAAGATAAACGCCACAAACGAGTTGATAAGTTTACCTTAATTCTTGATGCAATTAGAGGAAGCAATCTCTCACTATCACTCTAAGCAAAGGAGAACAAGCAAAGCTTGAACAAATGTTGTTTATCAATATATCAAAGTTGTGTTATTACATGGAAGACAAGCTATTTATACTAAAACAAGAAAATAGGCTCAATAAAGCATAAAACACACAAAACACGCCTAAGTCAGTGTCTGGCACGGTCAGGGGCGTGCTAATTGGCACGGCCGTGCACTGTAGCACGGGGGCACTGTAGCACGGGCGTGCGCAGTAACACGGTCACTGTAGCATGATACTGTAGCATGATACTGTAGCACACTTAGAGAGTCAGTAGGTTGCACGGTCTAGGGTGTGTTCAGTAGCACGGGCGTGTCACTGTAGCACGGGGCGTGTCACTGTAGCACGGGGGTACTGTAGCACAACATGTTTTTCTCCTTAAAGAGTCAGTAGAGTGCACGGTCTGGGGCGTGCTATTTAACACGGGCGTGTCACTGTAGCATGTCACTGTAGCACTGTAGCAAAGCGTGCTTTTCTCCCCTTAGAGAGTCAGTAGAGTGCACGGTCTGGTAGCACGGGCGTGCGCAGTAACACGGCACTGTAGCACGGGCGTGCGCAGTAGCACGGGCACTGTAGCAGTGTGCTCTTTTCACCTTAAAGAGTCAGGAGCTTGCACGGTTTGGGGCGTGCTAGTTGGCACGGCCGTGCAACTGTAGCACACCAACTTCACATGCCACTAACAACATAAGGAGCCTAGGAATGCCTTCAAGTTCCACAAAACACTTGTTAAATGCTTCATCATGATGCTCTTGTGTGATTTGGACTTGAATATAAGAACATGGCTCCCCCATATCTCTTTGCATGACTCTTGTAATCACCCCTTTAGGAAGCACCAATGAATCTCCCATGTTATTCTCCATATTCCCTTGAGCTCCATGGTTGATTGATGGCGGATCCGTATCAGGGCATAGAGCTGCAATCTCAGCCAGATCATATCTTAGACCTGGGGGCAAAGCTGGAGTTTTGTCTTGTTCAGGGTGATGACCCATCACGGCACACATTTCCTCATAGGTCGGAGTTACTTCAGAATCTTCAAATCGAAAAACCATAGTGTTGGGGTTGAAGTACCTCACGAGCCAGGACAAGAAACCATGGTCATGCTTCAAATCTTTGAAGCATTTCAGCCAGGCTAGTTGGTTCATGGGGTGAATCTGCCACAGGTCATCAGGAATAGATTGAACAAAGGATGAGACTTGATTTCTGAAAGCCATGGAGGAAAAGGGTTATTAAAGAAAAGAATTATTTTGAATGTTGTGGGATGAAGAGAACGAAGAGGGGAACTTCTATTTATAGGAGTGGAAAGGCTTCAATGAATGCGATGCTATCACCAGCTAGCATGGTATCTATTGTCGATTCGTCATACAGATGGGCAACTGGCATCCGAGTAAAGCGGGGGGACCACTTTGGCGAGTGAAAGGTGGTTGAGCATTTATGTCCGCATTAATAAGGTGGACCGCTCTTACAATAAGGTGGTTGAGCATTTATGCCAGCATTAAGAGTGGGACCACTCTTGCAAGTGAGTGGGACGTATCCTTTTTCTTTCTGTGGTTTTTGTTTAATTCTCGTTTTATTGCTTTGTGAAATAAGGTAGATGGGCATTCATGCCCGTATTAACAAGGTGGACCACTCTGGTAGGTGAGTAGGACATTTCCTTTTTGTTTCTGTGGTTTTGATTAATTTTCATTTCATTTTCTTTTGTCCGTTTTGCAATAAGGTAGTTGGGCATTTACGCCCGCATTAATGAGATGGACCACTCTCGCAAGTAAGTGGGGTACTTCCTTTTTGCGTTTCTGTGTTTTGTTTTCTTTATGCAGGAATAAAGTTGATAAGGAACCGGGATCGGAAATCAAAGGAATGAGATGTAAGTTCGCCTCTATGGCACCCCTCGTTTATAAGGAAACGGAAACACCAATAATCGAGATTAAAACGCTCTATGGCACCCCACGCTTATAATGAAACGGTAACATCAATAATCGAGCAAAGAACAAGATAAACGCCACAAATGAATTGATAAGTTTACCTTAATTCTTGATGCAATTAGAGGATAGCAAATTCTCACAATCACTCTAATTAAGAAGAACATGCAAGAGCATGAACAATTCTGCCTTTGATTCAAATTATGCCAAAAATCTCGTTTTACATCTTAAGGAGGCTATTTATATGCCTTAAACAAACATAACCCTAAAGAAGAGCATCTAACTAGGCTGCCCTAGGGCCAAAACACATGGGCTTAACTCTAAAACACAAAATAAAGTCATTTCCAGCCCAAAACAAACAACTTGATATTGGGCAGATTGCATGCATCATAAAACCAACCCAAAACAACTTAAATAAACACTATGAGCCCATATCCCTTACATATTAATTAGACCAAAACAAGCAACAAGGGATAAGAACACATCCAAGCCCACTAGGAAGCACCAATTGATCCATATCAATAAGAACACATCCAAGCCCACTACGAAGCACCAATGGATCCATATCAAAAGTGAAGTCTCAAAAATTGTAAATAATAAAAGAAATGTAAATAATACTGTAATAAAAGACATGTAAATAATACTGTAATAAAAGAAATGTAAATAATACTAAAAATGTGCTCCAACGAGCTACAAAATATCATAAAAATGTGGTAAAAAATGGAGAGGACTAGCTAACGTCGCCTCCGGCTGGGACCAGCTGCCGCCTGCCTGACAGAGGATGGTGGAGGTGGTGGAGCATCGTCAGATGAAGAGCCATCATCATCATCATCCTCCTCCTCGGAGAAATCCAAAGGAATCCCCTCCACCTCCAGTCTAGTCCGGAGCTTGTCAACCTCCATCTGGAGACGAGAAACAACGGCGGCTTGATGGGATTGATGCCTTCGCAACCTGCCAATCTCTAACTCCTGTGGAAATAAAAAGGGGAAAAGGGTGAGAGAAATATGCAGAGCAAAAGGTCAAGAGTAAAGGAGTCATACCATATCGTGATGCTCTGGATACAACCTAGCGATGTAGGACCGAGCGAAGCAGAACCTTTGGTATAACTCCTGATAACTCTGAGCAGCACCTGCAAACGCAGAAAGGCATTCAATAAAGCATCCTCCAGGTAAATATCTCTGACTTAGTAAATTCGTTTTTCTACTTACATGTGTGGCATGCTCAGGATCCAGTTGTAGCTATGGCGGAGCTTGCCTGAGGTCAGCAGGAATAGCAATGGCCGGTCCAAGGCCCATAGTGGGGTCCAAAGCAACCTCCATGCCCGGAGGGAAGGGGACATCGCCTAGCACGGCACCCGCAGACTCGGTAGGAGCATCAACCTCTGCCTGCGCCTCATAGAAAGCAGGAGTTCGATGCCTCCTCCTTTCCTGCAACAAGTTAGAAAAAAAAGCCCGTTAATTACTTGGCCAAAGTATGGGGAGAATCAATGATGAGGACAAAAGAGTTACCTGAGAGTACTCTCGGACATCCAATAATCTGGTCCTCAATCGGGTGGCGAGGTAGGAGGCATAATCGCCAGGTATCAAGTAGTCATCGGCGGGAAAGCCATCATATTCCAGCAACCTGTCCTCCGGTGTCATCCCATCTAAAACGCACATGTGGCGAGGGGTAGCAACAGGTACTCGCTTCTGGGCCATGGCAGTATGGATCTCGAGGACACTCTCTCCCAAGAAATACCGGTCCACCCAGTAGCCCTGAAGCAAGACTCTGGACCGGATAAGGGCTTCTGTTAAGGCACGAGGAGGATAGGCTACCCAAGCATCTCCCTCCCATGGGGTCAGAAGAAGCTACAAAATAGAAAAATCAGTCGCATAAACAGTAAAAATAAAAGAGGACGCTACTCAGAAGATTCTCTATACTCACGTCAGCCAAGGCCCTATCATTAAGATAGCGCCTCCAGAAGTATGGATCCTCTGAACTAGAAAAGTATGATGGTGATGCGCCAGGTATCAAGGAATCCGTCGAGCCTCAGCAGAAGTATCACTCTCCGAACCATCGGGATAGATCCGATACTCATGTGCCCATACCTGTGACAAGATTCCAACAGTTAAGTGTAAATTTGAGTGATTGAAAAAATAAAGGAAGAAGGTCAGAAGGATAGGTGTCTTACCTCAAGCGGGCGGAGAAACTGCCATGGTAGAGATGAGCCAATGCGAGGGAGGCCGAGTCATAGGAGCCGATAAGGCTCAAATCCCGTAGGCAAGCAAGAACAGCGGGATCTCCCTTATTCTGGGAGGTGCATAGGAGCTGAGACGAGATGATGTAGAAGATGAAGGACCGCGCTGCCTGGTCCCTCTCCTCTCTAGTATAAGCAGGAGCTGCAGGCCTGGCATCCACGGGTAGCTCTCTCCAAGCTGCCAATCTCGTGCGGATCCGCTCGGCCCAAAACTTGTAGACTACCTCATAAGAAACATACCCCTGCGCGGTGTACCTAGTGCGAGTGGGAACGCCAAGTAAGGTACCGACAAGCTCAGCCCCCAATGCAGCTGTCTGGTACCGGGAATCAAGAGGAACCGCATCGCCATCGAACCCAAGTCCAGTAATGACAGTGAAATCGGCTGGACTCGGGGTCATCTCTCTAAAGCCGAAGATGAACGAATGACGCGGAACCCAATGAAAATAAATTTCATGAACTCAATGACAAGTTTTGGAATAGATCAAAGATCTAGAATAAATTCCCCTCTATGGCACCCAAAGCTTAAAGAAGCAAGAACACCAATAATAGAGTAAAAGAATAAGATAAACGCCACAAAGAATTGATAAGTTTACCTTGATTCTTGATGCAATTAGAAGAATGCAATCTCACACTCTCTAAAAACATGAACACGCCTAAGCATGAAGAAGTAGTCTTTAATTCATTGAATAATTGATTGTTTATAATTACAAAATAACAAGCTATTTATACTAGTCTAAGAGGTCCAGATCCTTAAAGGATTTAGAGTTAGCTAAGGAGTAGGATTTAGCAAATCTAAACCAACTAAGGATAAGACTAACAAAATCATAACAACTTAAGGATTTGGATGTCTAATCCAAATCTACTAAAGATTGACTAAATCTAAACAAAATAAGGCTAATTATTCAAGGGTGGCCGAAATATTGGAGGCCCAACCCATTAACAAAGCAAAAACTCAAAATAAGCTAACTAACTTAATGAGAGGCAGTGACAAGCACGGCCTGGGTGTGCTATTTGGCACGGGCGTGCTTCAATGTAGGAGTTCCCTCTTGAGAGTCAGAGGGAAGCACGGCCAGGGTGTGCTATTTAGCACGGGGGTGCTTCAGAGTCAGAGGGAAGCACGGCCAGGGTGTGCTATTTGGCACGGGGGTGCTTCAAGGCAGTTGTTTTCCTCAGCAAGTCAGACGAGGGCACGGCCTGGGGTGTGCCATCTAGCACGGGCGTGCTAACCAATTCATGTTCCCACTCAACATGTGCTTCTATTAATGTGAGAAACTTAGGTGTTCCTTCAAGTTCTTCATAGCACTTGTTGAAAGCAAGGTCATGGAGCTCTTTTGTAACTTGTTCTTGTATGTGTAAGGACATGGTTGCTCCATACTTCTTTGCACGGCTCCTTGTAATTGGTCCACTAGGAAGTGCTAATGGATTGCCATTGTTGTGGTTCTTGTTCCCTTGAGCCCCATAGGTGGTTGGTGGTAGTGGATCCGTATCATCCCCCTCTTCTTTAAAAAGATTTGTCCTCAAATCTGCATCCATGTCAAAGGGAGACAAATCACTAACATTAAAAGTTGCAGAAACACCATACTCACCTGGCAAGTCTATCTTGTAGGCATTGTCATTGATGCGCTCTAAGACTTGGAATGGACCATCTCCACGTGCATCTAGCTTACTCTTCCTTTGGTTGGGAAATCTTTCCTTGCGAAAGTGTACCCAAACCCAATCACCTGGCATAAGCACCAACTTCTTTTTGCCCTTGTTTGCTCTTTCAGCATATTGCTTGTTCCTCTTTTCTATGTTGGCTCTAGCCTTCTCATGTAAAGATTTCACCAATTCTGCCTTTTTATCACCATCTAAATTAGAAAGTTCATTCAAAGGTAAAGGAACAAGATCTAATACAGTTAGTGGATTAAAGCCATAAACAAGTTCAAATGGACTAAAACCTGAGGTAGAATGTATGCTACGATTATATGCAAACTCAATGAATGGCAAACAATCTTCCCAAGTTTTTAAGTTCTTGCCCACAATGGCACGAAGCAATGTTCCTAAAGTCCTATTCACAACTTCAGTTTGTCCATCTGTTTGTGGATGACAAGTTGTAGAATAAAGCAATTTAGTTCCAAGCTTACCCCACAAAACTCTCCAAAAATGTGAAAGGAACTTTGCATCCCTATCTGAAACTATAGTTCTTGGTACCCCATGTAATCTTACTACTTCTCTAAAGAATATATTAGCAACATTATTGGCATCATCAGTTTTATGACAAGGAATAAAATGAGCCATCTTGCTAAACCTATCAACAACAACAAATATGCTATCTTTACCACGCTTAGTCCTAGGTAATCCAAGTACAAAGTCCATAGATATATCAATCCAAGGAGAACTAGGAACAGGTAAAGGCATGTATAATCCATGAGGCATAGACTTAGATTTGGCCTGTTTACAAGCAATACAAGAATTACAAACTCTTTCTACATCTTTAATCATATGACGCCAATAAAAGTGTTCATTCAACATATCATAAGTCTTATGCATTCCAAAATGCCCCATCAATCCCCCACTATGAGATTCAAGCACAAGCAATTCACGCATAGAACACTTAGGCACACAAAGTTTGCCACCCTTAAACAAATATCCATCATGTCTATAGAACTTATCAAATGCTCCATGCTCACATGCTACATATATGTTGCTAAAGTCAGAATCATTCGCATATAAGTCTTTAACATACTCAAATCCAAGTAATTTAGAACTAAGTGCCGTAATTAGAGTATATCTCCTTGACAATGCATCAACAACAACATTATCTTTTCCATGCTTGTATTTAATCACATATGGAAATTGTTCAATAAATTCAACCCACTTACCATGCCTTTTATTAAGCTTACCTTGACCCTTCAAGTGTTTTAGGGCCTCATGGTCTGTATGGATGACAAACTCCTTCGGTAGTAAGTAGTGTTGCCAAACATGTAGAGTTCTTACCAAGGCATACAACTCTTTATCATAGGTTGAATAGTTGAGTTGTGCTCCATTCAACTTCTCACTAAAGTAGGCAATTGGCTTCTTTTCTTGCATTAGGACAGCCCCAATTCCCACTCCAGAAGCATCACACTCAATCTCAAAAGTATTCTCAAAATTAGGCAAAGAAAGTATAGGTGCAGAAGTTAACTCCCCTTTAAGCGTGTCAAACGCCTTTTGTTGCTCTTCTTCCCACTTGAACCCAACTTCCTTTTTGATAATTTCTGTTAGTGGTGCTGCAATTGAAGAGAAATCTTTAACAAACCTTCTATAGAAGCTTGCTAACCCATGAAAACTCCTAACTTCAGAAACTGATTTGGGAGTTGGCCATTCTTTGATAGCTTTCACTTTCTCCTCATCTACTTCAATACCCTGTGCACTCACAATAAAACCAAGAAACACAAGTCTATCTATACAAAATGTGCATTTGTTAAGTTTAGCATACAACTTTTCTGTCCTCAAAGTTTGTAACACTATCCTAACATGCTCAATATGATCATCAAGAGACTTGCTATAGATGAGTATATCATCAAAGTATACAACCACAAATTTTCCCAAGAAGGCACGCAATACATGGTTCATAAGCCTCATAAAAGTACTAGGTGCATTAGATAGTCCAAAAGGCATAACTAACCATTCATACAAACCATACTTAGTTTTAAAAGCAGTTTTCCATTCATCACCTGGTTGCATTCTAATTTGATGGTAACCACTCATTAAATCAATTTTAGTAAAGTAAGTTGCCCCATGCAATTCATCCAACATATCATCAAGTCTAGGGATAGGGTGTCTATACTTTACTGTAATTTTGTTGACCGCTCTACAATCAACACACATGCGCCATGTTCCATCCTTTTTAGGGACTAGAAGCACGGGAACGGCACACGGGCTCATGCTTTCTCTTACCAAACCTTTTTCCATAAGTTCATCAACTTGCCTTTGCAACTCCTTTGTCTCCATTGGATTACTTCTATAGGCAGGCCTATTTGGAATGGTGGATCCAGGAATGAAGTCAATTTGATGTTCTATTCCTCTCAAAGGTGGTAAACCACTTGGTAATTCACTAGGAAAGACATCATCAAATTCCTGCAACATAAAAACAAACATAGAAGGCAAACTTTCAAGGTCAGTGTTAGTTTCAGCAAATAAAACCTCTTTGTACCTTAGAAGCAATATGGGCTTCTCCAAGGCAATAGCACACTTAACCTCTCTAATTCTTGCATAAAAAGTCTGTTTCTTTTTCTCCTCTCTTTCTTTTTCTCTCACAATTGGGCCATTAATTTGTTTTGTTATTTTTGTGGCCTCTTTTCCCTCATCCTTACTCTTTTCTCTCTTTTGTTCTCTCAATCTCAGATTCTCACTCTCATGTTTTCTTAAGGCTGAAACCTCTCTCTCTCTCTCAAGTATCTTTCTTTGGTCTTCATAAACCTCTTGAGGTGATAAAGGTACAAGAACCACCTTTTTCCCCTTATGAATCAATGAGTATCGATTGTGGAATCCATCATGATGTGCTCTTCTATCATATTGCCATGGTCTTCCCAACAATAGATGTCCAGCTTGCATAGGTACTATATCACACAAGATTTCATCTTCATACCATCCAATAGAAAATGGCACAAGTACCTGTTTGGTTACTTTCACTTCCCCACAATCATTCAACCATTGCAATTTATAAGGTTTAGGATGCTTGAGACAAGTTAAGTTCAGTTTGTTTACCATGTTTACACTAGCAACATTAGTGCAACTACCCCCATCAATGATAAGAGTACACACCTTTCCACTAATCAAGCATCTAGTGTGAAATATATTCTCACGTTGCTCAAGGCTTTCTTCCTTTACATGCATGTTCAAAGCACGTCTAGCAACCAAAGCTTCCCCATGTTCAGGAAGTATTAAATTTTCTGAATCATCATTATCATTATCTAAATTAGGCATATCATCATAATCACTACATTCAGATTCAGAACTAATATTCCCATCATCTTTAGCAATCATAACCCTTTTATTAGGACATTGAGATGCATAATGTCCTTTCCCCAAACATTTAAAACATTTAATTTCTCTAGAAGGGGTTATAGAGTTAGAGGTACCTTTGTTGCTTTTGAATGGAGTTTGGACAGCTTCTTTACCTTTTGAAGTTGAATCTGTCCTTTGAGAATTAGAACCTCTAAATTCCTTCTTCTCACCTTCTTTAGGCCATTTAGATCCCCATGTGTTGTTGGAAAACTTATTGGTGGATCTCCCCCTTTTCTGTCTTTCAAGTTTCATGGCCATATCTATCATATCCTCCAAGGTATCATACCTATACATCTCTAAGGCATCTGCAATATCTTTATTTAGACCTCCAAGGAAACGTGACATGGTGATTAGCTCATCTTCTTCAATCTTGGCTCTTGCCATGCAAATCTCCATCTCCTTGTAGTATTCTTCCACACTCCTTCCTCCTTGCACCATTCTAGCTAATTTATTGTGTAAATCCCTAAAGTAATGAGTAGGGACAAATTTTTGGTGCATTAGTTCTTTCATGAGCTCCCATGGTGGTACGGGTCGTAATCCCCTCCTTCTTCTTTTCAATAGCAATTGTTCCCACCAAAACATAGCATACCCTTTGAATTCAACAGCTGCAAGATGAGATTTCTTTTCTTGAGAATAGTTATGGCATTCAAAGATTTGTTCGACCTTCCTTTCCCATTCAAGGTACTCTTCAGCATTGTTGTTGCCTTTGAATTCTGGAATCCTCATCTTAATTGATCCCAAGTCTCCATCAAGTTTATTTGGATTGGTCTCCTCACTCTCTTCATCATCATGGTCTTGAAATCTAGTTTGTGGACGAGTTCTAGTTGTATTAGAGCTTTGTGAAGCTTTTATCTCTTGCAACTCTTCCCTCATGTCTTGGACAAGATTATTGAAGGTTCTAAACTGTCCTTGAATTGCTTCCATGAAGAGTTTTAATTGAGGATCTTTAATTGGAATTCCATCATTACCATCTCCAGATTTGCCTATACTCATGGTTAGTATTCAAAAGAAAACACAAAAGTTTTAGGGTTATTGATAAATCACTCCCTCAC